>NC_022026.1:59966745-59971408 GCF_000317375.1 Microtus ochrogaster | reverse complement strand
AGAGCTAGTTCCAGGACAGGCTCCAAAGCCACAGAGAAACCCTGTCTCGAAAAACAAAAAACAAAAAAAAAAAACTGAAAGTTCAAAATATTAACTTACAACTTCATTTTGCATAACAAATATTTTAATGAAAAATAAATTTTCAAAAAATAATTAGTGACAAGATTAACATCATTTTACATTTTAAAATCTTTTAATAGTCTTATTTAATAAATCACAACTAGATCCTGAAATCTATTTTTGTCATCTAGTCATTTAAATTTTGGAGGAAGTATAAACAATTCATCTTGTACAAACATGTAGTTTAAAAATAAAGTAGGAAAAATATCAAATTTAGAAATTATACCAAAAACTGACAGATGATTACTCCATAAAAACTAATGCATGCACTGGGACATGGCTCAGCAAGTACATCCCTTGCCTTGCAAGCATGAATGAAGACTGGATTTCAAATCCACAGCCTATGTACAGGCCAGATCAGAACAGCAGCTGCCTGTGATCCCAGTGCAGAGGAGTCAGGGAGTCATTGGATCACTCCTCAATAAAGAAGGTAAGAGCAATTAAGGAAGCCCCCAACATTAACACTGAGATTCCCTCGTGTGCAGACATGTAGACATGCATACATGCACTACATACATATTCATATGCAACAAATAGTTTCACAAAATAACTAAGATCACATCCCACATCGATGAGCTTTTTATTCTCTTTATATAAAACTTCCTGATATGTCTTAGACTTAGACTGTTTTTTAACTTATATATAATCGTATTTTTTTTTTAAAAAAAAAAATGTTTTTCTGGGCAGTAGTAGTGCACACTTCTTAATCCCAGCACTCATGGAAGCAGAGGCACACTGTGAGTTTGAGGACAGCCTGATATACAGGGGGAGTTCCAGGACAGTCAGGGCTGTTACAGAAAGAAACCCTGTCTCAGAAAAAAATATAAACACCAATCTCTTCAGAATTTTTTTTTTTAATTTTGCGAAGCTGTTAAGCTCATGGTAGCACATACAAGCTCTCCAAAATTCTAATTTCTTCTTGAAAGCTGGAATTTTATCTTTGGCAACAGATACTGAAATAACAGGCTTACTTCACTGATTTTCAAGAAAATATCTGCCAAATACATTAGTCAAATAATCATGATTTTTCTGTCAGTCATTTGTTCCAGTAAAAATGATTGTTCATGCAAAAAAAGCAGCTAGGAGACCTCCTAAGTCAACTACAAAGCACATTGTCTTGATACAACTATTGCATTTTGGCATGAAACAAGCTTTATGCAAACTTCCTAGTTTTTCATACAGAATTCAAACAACATTCAAGTTTCAGCTTTTCTTATAAATGTGGTAATCCAAGCACGCATTCTAGGATCTGGAAGCAATAGACACCTCTTGGGTCTGATTAAATAAAAAGATTGATTTCTACTGGGAACTGGGATGTCATCACATGAATTGGGAGAAAAGAGATACAAATCAGCCCAGAGTGAACTGCCTATGCTTTTCTGTGTATGGGTAAATTATGAAAATTCAACTCAACAAAAACTCTCAAAATTCTTAGCAGTACATCTTACTTTAGAAAATAGACTATCAATATTCTGAGAAACATTCTTATGTCTTCCAATTGTTTGTGTTTTCCTGGATTTCTTTAAGGGATTTATTCATTTCCTCTTTAAGGACCTCTATCATCTTCATAAAGTCAGATTTAAGGTTGTTTTCTTGTGCTTCAGCTGTGTTGGGATACTCAGGACTTGCTGTAGCAGGACAGGTGGGCTCTGGTGGTGACATACTGCCCTGTTGATTGTGCTCTTACACTAGTGTCTAGGCATCTGGGTTTGAGGTAATTGATATAGGTTTAGGTGTTGATTTCTGAGTTTTTGTTGAATGGGCATTTTGTTCCTTGGTTTCTGTTTCCTTTTTGATTTTCTGGTCTTTGTGGACTAGATTTCTGGCAGCCAATGTGATCTCTGGTCCAAGAGGGAATCTATCTGGTTTGTTGGCTGGACTTCTGGCTACTAGCCTTTGGCCCAGCTGGGAGTCTCCACATGAGTTGGAGGGTGGAACACAGTGATCAGGATGGGAGTTGGAATAGGAGACAGTGTTGGGGGGCACTGAGAAAGTGAAGGAGTTATTGGGTGGATTGTCTATATAGCATTCTGGTGGCCAGTGTGGTCTCTGGTACAGCAGGGAATATCTGCCTGAGTTTGCCTATTCTTCTGGTTGATGTGGTCTGTTTTTATGACTCACATAATCTGCACCTATTCTTCAGACGTCTGTACCTTGGCAGTGGATATCTGAGGCAGGCTCATGGTTGAGTGTACTGGTGGCAGGTCAAGAACAGGTGACAGTGGGTTGGGTCTTTGGTATCTGAACCGAGGACATAGAAGGGTTCTGAAGCAAGGTGGGCCTTCTTATTAGTATGGCCTGTACCTGAGCAGCAGATCATTGTGGGCAAATGGATGGATCTAGGAAACATCATATTGAGTGAGGTAACCCAAACCCAGAAAGACAAATATCATATTACTCACTCATAAGTGCCTTTTAGACATAAAAAAAGAAAAGAAGCCTACAATTCAAAATCCCAAAGAAGCTGGACAACAAAGAGGACCTTAAGAGAGACATACATGGATCTAATCTACATGGGAAGTAGAAAAAGACAAGATCTCCTGAGTAAATTGGGAGTGTGGGGATCATGAGAGAGGGTAAAGGGGGAGGGGGAGGAAGAGAGGTGAGCAGAGAAAAATATATAGCTCAATAAAAACAATTTTAAAAAGAAAGAAACATTCTCAACAACAATAAAATGCCCATCTTGCATAATATGGATATATTAAAATATCATGGTTTTCTTCATATATATACTAATATGTATAGTAAATACATACTATAAATATATGATATATATATATATATATAATATGACATATATATACTAAAAATGTTGAACCTAAGTTTTATAAATTGTTTTCTATCAAATTCATGTCTCATTATAGGTATTGTGTATGCAAGCTTGTGGGGGGGGGTGCCTACGTACACACAAGAAAAGGCCAAAGGAGGATGTAGGAGACAGAAGGGTTACTGAGGCTTGCTGGCTAGTCAACATGGCTGAAACAATAAGCTCCAGGTCCAATTAGAGAACCTGCCTGAAGGGAATAAAATGCAATCACTTCAACTCACATGCCCTACTTCCTTTTAAAAGTCTCAGGAGAGTTCTTCCCTCTTCAGGCACATAACATCACCCAGCTAAGCCTGTCTGGGCACTAAGGCCTAATCGTGAGGGCAACCGGGTGGGCAGGAGTTCTTTGTCTCAATAGCCTGCCTGCAGCAAGCAAGGTAGGCACTTTGTTTACGAGCTACCCAACCAGCATGGAGATCTGATCTCGGCACCAGGAGAGTCAGCATTGGGGTAAGTGAGTTTCTGACCCACGGCAGCAGCCCGAGACACGGAACTCAGACATTCCTAATCCCCCCCTATACTTCCTGGTCTTCCTGCAGGGCCTATACTCCCCTCATACTGCCTTTCTCTTCCTATCCCACCCAGCTTGCATCCAGAACCCTCCCCCCTTGTGCTTCCCTCTCTCTTCAGGCACATAACATCACCCAGCTAAGCATGTCTGGGCACTGGGGCCAAATTCAGAGGGCAACCGGGCAGGTGGGAGTTCCTTTGTTTCAATAGCCTGCCTGCAGCAAGCAAGGTAGTCACTTTGTTTACGAGCTACCCAACAAGCACGGAGATCTGATTTGGGCACCAGGAGAGCCATCACTGGGGAGAGCCATCACTGGGAAGGTACATCAGTGGGCAAGGAGACTTGTTCCTGTATAAGAAGATCCATAGGGGAGCATTCAGAGGAAGAGATGGGCAGGCGCCAATGCAAGAATTCACCCAACAATCTGAAAAACAACATGAAACCACCAGAACACAGCGACCTCACGACAGGAGGACACGAACACCTTAATCAAGAAGAAGTAGAAAAAATTGACTTTATGAAAGTGATTGATGCCCTTAAACAACATGTAAAAAAATTCCCTTATAGAAATGGATGAGAAGTATAACAGAAAGTTTGAGGAATTGAATAAATCAGTGAATGATACCCTAGGAAACCAAGGAAAAACAATCAAACAGGTAAGGGAAGCAGTTCAAGACTTGAAAAATGAAATGGAGGCAAGGAAGAAAACACAAACAGAGGGCTGGCTGGACATGGAAAATCTAGGTAAACGAATAGAGACTACAGAAACAGCATAACCAACAGAATACAAGAGATAGAAGAAAGAATCTCAGATTCTAAAGATACCATAGAGAAAATAAACGCACTGATCAAAGAAAATAGCAAGTCCAACAAACTCTCATCACAAAACATGCAGGAAATCTGGGACACAATAAAAAGACCAAACCTAAGGATAATAGAGGTAGAAGAAGGAGAAGTGCAGCTCAACAATCCAGAAAATATATTTAATAAAATTATAGAAGAAAAATCTCCCAACCTAAAGAAAGATACACCTATGAAGGTTCAAGAAGCATACAGAACTCCGAATAGGCTGGATCAAAAAAAAAATCTCCTAGCCATATAATAATCAAAACACAAAACATACAGAATAAAGAAAGAATATTAAGAGCTGCAAAGGAAAAAGGCCAAGTTACTTATAAAGGTAAACATGACTTCTCCATGGAAAC
>NC_022026.1:59959160-59960720 GCF_000317375.1 Microtus ochrogaster | reverse complement strand
GAGGAAGTGAAAATTTTTTTCAATAAAAAATAAAAATAAATAAATAAATAAATAAATAAATAAATAAATAAATAAGTCTCAGGAGATAGAAACAAGCATGTTTCCAAGCAATGCTAAGTAACCTTGTTCACCAAAAGAAGTTTTGCTTCTAGACTCAGGTGTGAAGCTCTACTACCTTGGGCTGTATTCAATACTGGTTCATTTACCCATGCAAAGTTGACTCCAATGATGTGCAAAGAAAGTATCCTAAAGGCCCACTGTGCCTCTCTTCCCTAAGTTGAGCTTTCCGCTTTCCTAAGACAAAAGCCACAATGATTTATAGCAACTTTATTGACAATGACTAAAAGAGGTCATCCAAATATTCATCAAGTCATGAGTGGATAAAGAAACTGTAGTGTACCCATGCAATGGAAGACTACACAACTTTTAAAAGTAATGAGAAGTGCAGTGAGGAATGAATATGAACAAAGTAAAATGATATGTGTTCACATATATACATGAAAATGTCATATCAAAACATTAGTTTTACAATAAGAAATTAAGGCATAAAATTCTAATACATTATAACTCATGAATAAGCCGAATGCAAAAGGGCAAATATCTATGACACCATTGACTTCAAGTATCTAGAATAATCAAATTTACACATGTATATAAAGAGGATCATTCAGATGCAAACATTTTTGACACAGTGAAGGCAAGAACATTAGTTAATGAAAAGAGATTATTAAATAATTTGAAAGCTTCATTTAGGTCAATAAAACTATAAAGACCACAGTTGAGTCTAGGTTTTGTTATTGCTGTTGATTGGTTTCTTTTTAGAGTTCTTGATTTCAAAAAGCACTTTCTCCTGCTTTAAATTTTCACATGCTAATTTTCTCCATGTGACACATGTTGCTGCTCTTTCTGTAGCCCTCTATGTAGTTCAGGCTTCCATTCCTTCTTTGAAAACTCATCTTGTGTGCAAGCCCTTATCTCTCAGATGGGGAGGACTCTACTCTAGGGAAACATCAAAGACTTAATCTAACCCATCATTTCTTTCCAGCCACGCTAACAATGGTTCCGAGAGACTCAAGATGATTCAGGCTACTCCAACCTGAAAGCACAGCAAACTCCAAAGGGGGAAACCCGAGGGAGCCTGATCAATGAGTGCCAATGTAAGCAG
Organism: Microtus ochrogaster; assembly: GCF_000317375.1. Lineage (NCBI taxonomy): Eukaryota > Metazoa > Chordata > Mammalia > Rodentia > Cricetidae > Microtus > Microtus ochrogaster. The sequence continues at coordinate 59,959,555 of NC_022026.1, read as the reverse complement.
TGGAAGCAGCAAAGGTGATTTCAGAACCCCATCCCCTAGTTTTTAAAGCTGGGACAATTTGTACATTTGTCCATGGACAAATGACTTAAGTTCTAAAACAGCTATTACTTTAATTAACAACAGGTCTTTTATAAATATCAAGATTTACCCTTTATTACTAACTCAATAGCACAATAAAGCATTTGCTTGAAAAGCTACTCAGCACCACAGGTGGTGGCACACCACTTTAATTCCTGCTCTCAAGAGGTAGAGGCAGGTGGATCTTTGTGAGTTGAAGGACAGTCTGGTCTACGTACCAAGTTCTAGACCAGCCAGAGATACATAGTAAGACCCTGTCTCACAAAAGGAGGAAAGGAAGGAAAGATGGAAGAAAGAAAGAAAGAAAGAAAGAAAGA
>NC_022026.1:59950041-59959060 GCF_000317375.1 Microtus ochrogaster | reverse complement strand
GGAGGGAGGGAGGGAGGGAGGGAGGGAGGGAGAAAAGCTGTTTTTAAGAAATATACCAACCCCAACCCCAGGTTTCTGTACTTGGGGCAGGAAAACTCTCACCCAAGAGCCTGTCTGGCACCTCTGGCAATCAAGCACCGTTATGGTGAGTGAGTACAGAGTCACAATATAGGGGATGGGGAACAGAATGAGTCATGTGTATGGGAGAGACGCAGATTTGAGGAGATGAGGGTGCTGAGGGTGGTTAACACAGAATCCCTACTGCCATCCAGGGTCAGATATCTGGGTCTGGGCTTTTGCCAAGAGCCAGGACTTAGTCTGTGGCACTAATGAAGGCAGAGGATACGGCTGTACAGAGTTGGTTCCACCCCTCACTGGCTGCAACACTATGGAGAACTGGTCCTGCCCTTCACTGGCTGAAGAACTCAGGAGAGAGAAGGTCCTACACCTCACCTGAGCAGCAAACAGAGCTGACCTTGTTCTCAGGGGCATAGGTGAGCTGGCCCTGAGGGCGTGAGAGTAGATAGCAGGTGGTGCCCCTCTCGTCTGCCAGTCGGCCATATGGTGGCATAGGCAAGGGAAAGATGCCCTCCTCTCCTTGCCTCTTGACAGCTGCAGAAGGTGGGGGATCTGACCCAACCCCTCACCAGCTAGAGCCCTTGGGAGAATGGGCCCTCCACCTTGCCCGGGCAACACAGTAAAATTGATCTTGTAGACTGTAGACAGCTCTGAGGGCATGAGAAGGGCATTGCTAATACTGCCTTCCTTGTCTGTGGTGTGATGGCAGGCAGGAGGGAATAGTGCCCCCCTTGCCCCTACTGCCTCCAGCTGGCAAGAAAGCTGACCACTTTACCAGCTGCAAAACTCAGGAAAGTGGGTCCTGATCTTCGTCTGGGCAGCACAATGAAGCTAAATCTGTTGGTGAGGGCAGAGGTGAGAACATAAGCATGGGAGACCTAGTCCCACTCCTCTTCCGCCATATGGTGGCATGGGCAGGGGAGAGATGCTATCAACATCAATGCCTGAAACAGATGATAGAGCTGGCCTTGAGGTCATAAGAACAGGAGAGCTGCTCCTGCCCCCCACCAGTTGCAACTCTCAGGAGAGCAGGCCCTGTACTTCACCAGAGCAGCACAAGAGAGCCAACCCTATTGGAAAAGGCGTGGATGAACCAGCCCTGATGTTGTGAGCATAGGAGAGCTCTCCCCAGTATTCATCTGCCATGTGGTGGGGAGAGATGCCCTCCCACCCCCGACCCCTGCTTGAGGCAGTTGGAAGAGTTGGCCCTGAAGTCATAAGATCAGGAGAGCTGTCCCTACCCCTCATCAGTTGCAACACTCAGGAGCGTGGCCCCTGCACCTCATCAAGGCAGCACAGTAGAGCTGGCCCTGAAGGTGTAGGTGTGAAACTATCCAGGCCCAGGGTTTTGTGTTGGCCCACCCCAACATCCACTCCCTCTGTGATCTGCTGAAGCATTGTGTGTGTGTGGGGGGGGGGGTGTCTGTGGACCCAGAGCTGAAGAATCTCCAAAATACGGATAGTTGCAGGATGGGTTATCCCAACGGCTCTCTTGTCTTTGGCACCAGGGTGAGCTCTCCTGCATTGCCCTTGCTAGTTCATCCCTTGCAGAGATGAGTAAGGGGCAAGGCCAGTTCTCCTGCTTTCAGGACTTCAGGTTCAGTTCTTTCACACCTGCAGTATCTGTGACTTAGAACACAACAGGAAATCAAACAATCAAAAATTTCTGTCCAGCCAGACTTAGTGGCACATTCCTTTAAAAGCCAGCACTCAGGATGCAGAGGGAGGTAAATCTCTGAGTCTGAGGCTAGCGTGGTCTAGATAGAAAGTTCCAGGGTATCTAAGGTTATATAGTGAGATCTGGTCTCAAAATAACAAGTAACCAAACAAACATAAATCTTCATCTTTGTGTAGCTTATCTTCTTGTTGTACCAGGAATATGGGGTGCATAGTGACTGTGTTTACTGTGTTTAGAGGAAGGACGGGTTTTTTTTTTCCAGATATGTCATTACACAGACACCTTAACAGCACAGTGAACCTTAAGGAATCCAAATATTTAAAAGTAGCTAAGAAGTCAGGGAATCCAGAAGGAGGTAGAGACTATAAAGGAAATAGTCTAATCATATTACAAATGGACATATGACCTAGCTGAAGAGATTGTGGGACAAAAGATGGTGATCTCAGCAATGTAATATGATGTTTTTGCCATACAGTGTAAGACTGAAATCAGGAGAGAATTTTAAACTGTATTCCAGTTGATAAAGTTGCTTCTCCAGGGGCAAACAAGTGGATAATTATAACAACATTGCCATACCTGTGTGCTGGTACCTGTGACTAAATAAACTGGATTGCAGAAACTAGGTTTCTCACTTTGGTGGGAGAAATTCCAGACAAATAATGGGTGAAAACCAGAATGGAATGCTCCATATCATACTGGATGACACAGAAACATCGATTTGAATTCACATTTAGCCTGCTGTAAATAAACATGGAGAAATACAGAAATAATTACAGATAGGAATGCATACATGAGTCTGAGTATATACATGTATATTTCCTAGGTCTGTTATTTTAAAAAGCCAAAAGTAAATATGCCCAAGAGCAATGAGTATAGCCAGTGCCCAGATCATGGCTTCTAATAATATTTTGGAGACTGAAGACAATAATCCTATAGAAGTAGATAGTACAGAGAGGGTGTCAGATTTGTTAACAGGTCTAAATTCAGGCATGTAATCGAATAAGTTTGAATGTTCTATTACAGAGAAGTGGGGTAATTCTACTTAACAATATTAGTGGGGTATTGAAGCCTCGCTCTATCAACATGTGAGGGTCAATGTGTTATTTGAGCTTTAGTAATGTTTCCTTTACAAATGTGGTTGTTCTTGTGTTTGGAGCACAGATGTTAAGAATTGAAATATCATCTCATTTTGATGAGTCCTTCCTTGAATCTTTTGATTAACTTTGGTTTAAAGCCTATTTTTTTAGGTAGTAGAATTGCTACACCAGCTTGTTTCTCAGGTCTATTTGCTTGAAATATCTTTTTCTAACCCTTCTGAGGTAATATCTATTACCTGCATCCTATCAGATAAAAATTGGATTTCAACAATACAAACAACAGAAAGCATACAAACACATAGAAACCAAACAACTCTCTACTAAATGATGACTGGATCGAGGCAAAAAATAAAAAATGAAATTAAGTAATTTCTAGAATTCAATGAAAATGAATGCACAACATACCCAAACTTATGGGATGCAAGTGAAAAGAGGAAAGTTCATAGCACTAAGTGCCTATGTAGAAAAAAATGGAGAGATCTGATAGTAACAACTTAAGAACACACCTAAAAGCTCTAGAACAAAAAAAGGCAAGCTCACCTAAGAAAATGAAGTGGTAGGAAATAAACTGAGGGCTGAAATCAATAAAACAGAAACAAAGAGAAGCATGCAAAGAATCATTGAAACAGACAATTTGTTCTTTGACAAAGTCAACAAGATAGACAAACTCTTCTCAAAACACAGAGAAAGAATATCCAAATTAACAAAATCTGAAACAAAATGGGGGACATTACAACAGACACTGAGGAAATTCAAATAATCATTAGGTCATATTTTAAAAAACATTACTTCAAAAAATTGTAAAATCTAAAACGAATGGATAATTTTCTCAATATATACCACTTACCAAAGTCAAATCAAGATCAGATAAACAATCTAAATAGACCTATAATTTCAAAAAATAAAAGCAGTCATTAAAAGTCTCCCAACTAAAAAAAAAGACCAGGATAAGACAGATATAATACTAAACTCTGCCAAAATTTCACAGAAGTGCTAGGGCCAATGCTCCTCAAAATATTCCACAAAATAGAAACAGAAGGAACATTACTAAAATCATTTTATGAGGTCCCAATTACCTTGATACCCAAAGCACACAAAGATTGGACAGAGAAAAAAAATTATAGACCAATTTCCTTCAAAAACATAGCTGCAAAAATACTCAATAAAATACTCACAAACTGAATCCAAGAACACATCAAAAAGATCATCCACAATGATCAAGTATGCTTCTTTCAATGTAGGTTTCATGCAGAGATGGTTCAACATACAATAATCAATCAATATAATCTGCTATAGAAGCAAACTAAAAGAAAAAAACATTTGATCATCTCATTAGATGCCAAAATAGCCTTTGACAAAATCCAACACCTCTTGATTATAAAAGTCTGGAGAGGTTAGGGATTAATGGGACATACCTAAATATAAGAAGGGCAATTTACAACAAGCTTACATCAAATTAAATTAGCCAATACTAAATTTTAAATGGAGAGAAACTCAAAGCAATTCCACTAAGATCAGGAACAAGACAAGGGTGTTCATTCTTTCCCTCTCTATTCAATATAATAATTAAAGTTTCAGCTAAGCAATAAGACAACTGAAGAAATCAATGGCATACAAATTAGAAAGGAAGAAATCAAAGTATCATTACTTGTAGATGATATGATATACACAAGTGGCTTCAAAAATTCTGCCAGGGAACTCCTACAGCTGATCAACACCTTCAGTGAAGTGGTTTGATACAAGGTTAACTCAGATAGATAGATAGATAGATAGATAGATAGATAGATAGATAGATCACTTACATGCCTATACACAAATAACAAATGAACTGAGAGAGAAATAAGGGAAACAACACCCTTTACAATAGCCAAAAACAATAAAAAAAATATCTTGGGATAACTCTAACCAAGCACGTGAAAGACCTATATAACAATATTTCAAGTCTTCAGAGAAAGAAATTGAATAAGATATCAGAAGATGGAAAGCTCTCCCATGCTTATGGATCAGTAGGATTAACACAGTATAAATGGCCATCCTACTTAAAAAAAAAAACTACAGAGTCAATACAATCCAAATCAAAATTCCAACACAATTCTTTACAAACCTTGAACAGATAGTACCAGACTTCATATGAAAAGACAAAAACCCAGGATAGCTAAAATAAATTCTGAACAATAAAAGAACTTCTAGATGTATTGCCACCCTGATTTCAAGCTCTACTACAGAACTATAGTAATAAAAACCCACATTGTATTGGCATAAAAACAGAGAAATGGATCAATGAAATTTAATCAAAGTCCCAGACATAAATCCACACACCTATGGACACCTGATTTTTTTTTATAAAGATTCCAGAAATACACAATGGAAAAAGGAAGCATCTTCAACAAATGGTGCTGCTCTAACTGGATGTCACGATGTAGTAGAGTGGAAATAGATCCATATCTATCACCATGGACAAAACTCAAGTGGATCAAAGACCTCAAGATAAAACCACATACACTCATACTGATAGAAGAGAAAGCGTGGAATAACCTTGAATGCTTTGGCACAGGAGACAACTTCCTGAACAGAACACTGATAGTGCAGGTTCTAAGAACAACAATTAATAAATGGGACCTCATAAAACTGAAAAGATTATGTAGAGCAAAGGACACTGTCAATAGGAGAAAATGGCAGGATACAGAATGGGATGAGATTTTCACCATTCACATTCAACAGAAGGTTACTATCCAAAATATATAAGAACTCAAGAAATAGAACATAAAATACAAATAATCCAATTTTAAAAATGGGGTACAGAAAAACTTCAGATGGTTCAACATCCTTAGCCATCAGGAAAACAAAAATCAAAACAACTCTGAGAGAATGACCAAGATCAAAAACACAATTGACAGCTCATGCTGAAGAGAATGTGGAGTAAGGGGACGACTCTTCCATTGCTGGTGGAAATGCAAAATTGTACAGCCACTATGGAAATCAATATCTAGATTCTTCAGAAATTTGGTAATCAATCTACCTCAAAACAACTCTTGGGAAGATACCCAAAAGGATGCTCCATCCTATCACAAGGACACTTGCTTAACTATGTTCACAGCAGCGTTTTTCATAATAGCCAGAAACTGGAAATGACCTACATGTCCCTCAACTAAACAATAGATAAAAAAAAATCATGGCACATTTACACAATGATAGGGGAGAGTCTTCTGTTTTGTGTTAATTTCATTGGTTAAATAAAGAAACTGCCTTGGCCCTTTAATAGGACAGAAAATTAGGTAGGTGGAGTAGACAGAACAAAATGTTGGGAGAAGGAAGCCAAGTCAGGCAGTCGCCATGATTCTCCCACTCCAGACAGATGCAGGTTAAGATCTTTCCTGGTAAGCCAGCTCATGGTGCTACACAGAATATTAGAAATGGGTTAGATCAATATGTAAGAGCTAGCCAATAAGAGGTTAAATCTAATGGGCCAAGCAGTGTTTAAAAGAATACAGTTTCCGTGTAATTATTTAGGGGCATAAGCTAGCCAGGCAGCCGGGAGCTGGGGCAGCAGGGAAACGGCCTGCAGCTCCATACAAAAACACAATGGAGTATTACTCAGCTATTGAAAACAATGACATTATGAAGTTAGACAAATAGATGGAACTAGAAAAAAATCATCCTGAATGAGGTAACACAGACCCAGAAAGACAAATATGGTATGTGCTCACTTATAAGTTAACATTAGCTGTAAATTAAAGGATAGTCATGCTACAATCCACTATACTCAAAGGGAGATGCATGAATCTTACTCACAAAGGGCAATAAGAAGAGATTTTGTGGATTGAACAAGGGCACATGGAGATAGGAGCATGAGGGCTCAGGCAGGGTTTGTGGTGGAGAGAGTACTGGAAAGACAATTGGATTTGGGGCACTGATGTAGAAACCTAGTGCAGTGGAAACTCCCTGGAATCTAAGAGAGTGACCCTAGCAAATTCCCCGAGTAATATGGAATATGGAGCCCAAACTGGCCATCTTCTAGTAGCAAGGCTCCTATCAGTGGGACTGGGACATCAGCCCAGCCCCAAAACCTTTGACTTAAAATGTGTCCTGCGTGTAAGGTGTGCTGGGGTAATGGTGATTAAGAACTTGTGGGAGTGGCCAATCAATGAGTGCTCCAAGAGAGGGATCACATGCCTGACACTGCATGGATGGTTAGGAACCAGAAGCTAGTCAGCCCAGAGACCCAAGATCTAACCAAATATGACTGGCAAAGAGAAAAAAGTCAATAAAAATTCCTAATGATATTCTGCTATAATTATAGATCAGTGCCTAACCCAATTGTTATCAGAGAGTCATCCTCCAGCAAGTGATAGGAGCTGATGCAGAGACCCACAGTCAAACAGAAGGTGAAGCCAGAGGAACCCCACAGAAGAGGGAGGGAAAGGATGCTAAGAGCCAGAAGGGTCAAGAACACAATCCACAGAATCAACTAAACACGGCTCATAGCAGCTCACAGAGACTGAAGAGACGTCATGAACCCTGCAAGGATCTGAAAGTAGGTCCTCTGTGTATGCATTATATTGTGTAGCTTGGTGTTCTTGTGAGAACCTTGACAGCAGGAGTGGGGGTTGTCTCTGATTCTTTTGCATGTGCTTGGGAGCCTTTTCTTCCTGCTAGGTCACCTCATCCAGGCTGGATATGAGGGTGTGTGCCTACTCTTATTGTAACTTGTTGTGCTGTATTTGGTTGATATCCCTAGAAGGCCTGCTTTTTTATTTTTGAAGGGAAATGGAGGAGGATGGACCTGAGGGAGAGGGGAGGGGAATGGGAGGAGTGGAAGTAGAGGAAACTTTGATTAGGATATAATGTATCTAAAGAATAAAATAAAATACATAAGATTAAGGGATAAAGTGGAAGCTGTTAGAGAGTTACCTATATAACATAGTTCAATTGAAACAGGAAGAAGGTACAGCTCAAGTAGTAGTGGAATCAGGTAAGAAGAACAGAAGGGTTCGGTTTATAAATAAAGAAGAAAAAAGAAGAATCTAGAAGGAAAGACACTATAACATGTGTGGTAAAGTTTAGATCCCTGTGGCTTTGCTCAGCACCTAGTGTTATTAAGTCCTTCCTACAACTCTACTGTCTTGGTTCTCTTCCTAGAAATCAGCACACTGGAGCCCAAGCTGAAATTTTTCCAAGTTCATAGTTTGCTAGAACAAACTAGAGGCTTGAAATAAGGGCTTTACCTCAGAAGAGGTAAAGGCTGTGTGATATGCTAAGTTCTTAGATATTCTGTGGGACAAAAGACCACATCCAAAGTCCCGGGGACATATCCTGGCCTCATTTAAGCATATCTTATAAAGAAATTTTATGGCATCAAAGTTTTTCTTTACTCTCTGCTTTTAATTTGAAACCTTTATTTTATCTCAACTCCCATAGTAAGAATTCCCGACCATCTCTAGAAACACATACCCTCTTGTTATCTTGGAAACATTTTCTTTTCTTATTCTTTACCTATACTGGTTAATTATCTCATCACTATGGCAAAATACCTGACAGAAGCTGCAGGAGGAAGGATTTACTTTGACTCAGTTTTAGGGAAGTTAGTTGTGATGGTTAATATTGGTTATCAACTTGACAGGATCTTCACCCACCAGGGAGACAAACTACTGAGCATGCCTATAAGGACTTACACAGAATAGGCTAGCCCTTGGCAATACCTGTGATGTATTGACTTGACTACACTAGCAGGGGAGGGAAGACCGAGACCAACCATAGAAATAGACAGCACCATTCCCTGGGCCTTGATATCAAACTACTTAAGAAAAGGAGAGAAAGAGATAGAATGAGAGAGAGAGAGAGAGCTGGAGAGAGAGAGAGCTCGTTAAGCACAGCATTCATTACTTTGTTCCTAGATGTGCATACAATGCAACCATCTATCTCAAGCCCTTGCTGCCATTCCTCCACTATGATGAACTGTACCCTCGAGCTGCAAGCTAAATTAAGCCCCTTTCACCCTTAAGTTACTTCTGTCACAGTTGATGTGGGAATGATTTCTTATTAATAAAGAAACTGCCTAGGCCCATTTCATAGGCCAACCCTTAGGTAGGCAGAGAAAACAGAACAGGATGCTGGGAGAAAGAAGCTGAATCAGAGAGTCGCCATGGTTCTCCCACTCCAGACAGAC
>NC_022026.1:59941188-59944273 GCF_000317375.1 Microtus ochrogaster | reverse complement strand
AATAAAGAAACTGCCTAGGCCCCTTGATAGGCCAACCCTTAGGTGGGTGGAGAAAACAGAACAGGATACTGGGAGAAAGAAGCTGAGTCAGAGAGTCGCCATGATTGTCCTACTGCAGACAGATGCAGGTTAAGATCATTCCTGGTAAGCCGGCTTGTGGACTACATAGAATAATAGAAATGGGTTAGATCAATATGTAAGAGCTAGCCAATAAGAGGCTGAAACTAATGGGTCAGGCAGTGATTAAAAGAATACAGTTTCCATGTAATTATTTCGGATTAAGCTAGCCATGTGGGCGGCTGGGTGCCTGGGACACAGCCCCCGCCGCTCTTATTTCAACACACAGTACAGTATTTTATCACAAAGAAAGTAACTGAGACAACAGTCTATCATTATAGGGAACACATGTTGAAGTGACTAGGTCTGTGGAGGCAGGAGTTTGTGGCTATCACTTCTCATACCTTGGCAGGTAAGAAATCAGACAACTTAGCCATCAGGAGTGACAATGACAGCCCTCAAGCCTAGCCCCCAGTGACCAACTTCTACTAACCAGGCCATATATCTTAAGGATTCTGCAAACTCTCCAAACAGTGCCAGCAGCATGACACCAACTGTTCAAACACATGAGCCCATGAGGGCCATTTCATATTCAACCCATAACACTACCCAAACCCAGTGCTCTGCTTACACTGACTCCCAAACCAATATTTCTTGTCATTGTCAAGATCTCTGTTATAGCTATAATTTAGAGTGTTTCATAGCATTTTAGAACTTTATAGGGTATTAAGCCTTTGCACAAGAGAACCAAATGTTGCAGCCATGAGTAATTTAAGAATGTGGAAAGATTTTTCTAGAGTACATATGGCTACAAACAAGAAACTGATGTTTACTAAGAAGCTTAGCTGTCTATAATAATTTAACTTTTCTAACACTGTATTTTTTTACGTATTAAAAATTTTTACTTCCTCCCATTTCCCTCCCACTCTCCCCCTCCCCCTCCCTCTCCAGTCCTAAGAGCAGTCAGGGTTTCCTACCCTGTGGGAAATCCAAGGCCCTCCTTCCTCCATCCAGGTCTAGGAAGGTGAGCATCCAAACAGACTAGGCTCCCACAAGGCCAGTCCATGAAGGAGAATCAAAACTCAGTCCTTGGCTTCCCAGTCAGCCCTCATTGTCAGCCATATTCAGAGAGTCCAGTTTGATCACATGCTCCATCAGTCCCAGTCCAGCTGGCCTTGGTGAGCTCCCATTATATCAGTCCCACCGTCTCAGTGGGTGGTTGCACCTCTCACGGTCCTGACTTCCTTGCTTGATGTGGGAATGATTTCTTATTAATAAAGAAACTGCCTAGGCCCATTTCATAGGCCAACCCTTAGGTAGGCGGAGAAAACAGAACAGGATGCTGGGAGAAAGAAGCTGAGTCAGTGAGTCGCCATGATTGTCCCACTCCAGACAGATGCAGGTTAAGATCATTCCTGGTAAGCCAGCTTGTGGGCTACACAGATTAATAGAAATGGGTTAGATCCATATGTAAGAGCTAGCCAATAAGAGGCTGAAACTAATGGGTCAGGCAGTGATTAAAAGAATACAGTTTCCATGTAATTATTTCGGGTATAAAGCTAGCCATGCAGGCGGCCGGGTGCTGGGGACGCAGCTCCACTGCTCTTACATCAACACTTGCTCATGTTCTCCCTTCTGCTCCTCATTTGGACCTTGGGATCTCAGTCCAGTGCTCCAATCTAACACCGCATTTTAACTTCATCCTTGGTGTGGGACAATTGTCTATATTCTGTCAATTATATTTTAAGTAAATGCTTATTGGCCAGCAGCCAGGCAGGAGGTATAGGTGGAACAACCAGACAGGAAGTAGAGGCCAGTTAAGGAGAACAAGGGAATTCTGGGAAGAGGGAAGTCCTAGTCCGCAGTAGTTCTGGCCCCACCACAGAAGAAACAAGATGTGACTGCCTCACTGAAAAAGGTACTGAGCCATGTGGCTAGCATAGACAAGAATAATGGGCTAATATAAGTTATAAGAGTTAATAAGAAGCCTGAGCAAATGGGCCAATCAGTTTATAACTAATGTAGACCTCTGTGTGATTTCTTTGGGACTTAACAGTTGCAGGAACCAGACAAGACAGAAACCACAACACATCCCTGTTCATTTATTAATAGATTTTGTACCATCATCTTCCCTCTTTTCTTAACCACTTTCTTTTCTTTTTTGTAGGGATAAGTCCCGCCCCTTAGGGGGCGTGTTCGCCTCTGGCTAATGTTTGCCTATAAATTTGGCGAGCGTGCTCCCAGTCGCTGTTTCTGCTTTCCTAGTCTCCGCAGGAACGGTGGTTCTGTAAGTCTATTAAAGCTATATATATATTTACAATCTGTCTGCATTCATTTACGCCATTACATTTTGGCGTCCAATGTCGGGCTACTTTGCCCCCTACTCAAGCGGGTAGTTCACGACTCGGGCCCCAGTGCTGAGTCTGAGACACACTTGGCCACACAGGCCCATTCTGCCTGCCTTGGCTAAGTTTGCATCGGAACCCCACTGCCTGAATTAGCAGAAGCTCAAGTACCTGCGGTTTTGCAACAAAAGCTGCCACAGCGGCAGATTTGGTCTGATACAAAGTGACTTGGCTGGGCGATGGTGGCGCACGCCTTTGATACCAGCACTTGGGAAGCAGAGGCAGGCGGATCTCTGTGAGTTTGAGGCTGGCCAGGCAGTGGGAGCACACACGTTTAATCCCAGCATTCGGAAGGCAGAGATAGGCGGATCTCTGTGAGTTTGAGGCCAGCCTGGTCTACAAGAGCTAGTTCTAGGACAGGCTCCAAAAACACAGAGACCACCACTGGCAGGAAACAATCATTGCAGGGAAAACATTTTTCTTTTATAAATAAAATGTCTGAACACATTACTGTTTAAGAATTTAACAGTTTTTTTTAATTGTACCATGTGGGAGATTTTACAATATCACCCCACATCTATGGATCCTTCTGGGATTCGTAGTTTTCATTGGCACTAAATGGTTTGATAATAGAAATATGATAAAGTCTTTACGAGACGAATCCAGGATTCTTAAGGCAGAGA
>NC_022026.1:59938751-59939098 GCF_000317375.1 Microtus ochrogaster | reverse complement strand
AAATGGAGAATGGTGACAGATCTCAGGGCCATCAACAAGGTTATTCAACCTATGGGCCCTCTGCAATCAGGAATCCCTTTGCCCTCTTTATTACTAAAAGGATGGCCTCTCATAGTTATTGATTTAAAGAATTGTTTTTTCACTATACCTTTGCAAAAAGAAGATAGAGAAAAATTTGGCTTCACAGTGCCTACTTATAACAATTCCCAACCTTCGAGGAGGTACCACTAAACCGTCCTCCCCCAGGGTATGTTAAATAGTCCCTCCCTGTGCCAATATTTTGTGAACCAACCATTGCAAATAATACGCAAGAAATTTCCCAAATCTATAGTATACCATTACATGGA
>NC_022026.1:59927359-59934402 GCF_000317375.1 Microtus ochrogaster | reverse complement strand
GATAGTTTTGAAAAGTTCCTTGCCTTTAATAATGGTATGTCAGTTAGGTTAGGCCTTAGCCAAAGTTGGTTGACTCAACATTGCAAACGAGACTTTGGGTGATTGCCCAGGTAGTCAGTTGTCTCTGTCAATTGTTGCACATTTTGGATACATCTCACTTGTTAAGTAATATTTATTCCCTTCTCGGATCTTTGACGGAGTTGAAGATTATATAATTGTAGTTACTCTATACATTATTTAGACTCCTTTAGATAGAATGTTTATCAAAATTTTTGTTCTCAATATTGTTTGTTATATTTATTATTTGTTATTATTTGTATATAGTTGTATTTGGTTTAGTTCTGTCTTATTTAGACAAAAAGGGGAGATGTAACCCCTTAGGGGGCATGTTCGCCTCGGGCTAATGTTTGCCTATAAATTTGGTGAGCGTGCTCCCAGCCGCTGCTTCTGCTTTCCTGGTCTCCGCGGGAACGGTGGTTCTGTAAGTCTATTAAAGCTATATATATATTTACAATCTGTCTGCATTCATTTATGCTGTTACACTCTTTTCCAAAACATATATATTAATTATGACCTTCAGGCTTGCCTGACTCAAAAGTTGATGAGAATACCTTTTCGAGTGTCAAATTACTTACTGTTCCTTAAGGGAAATGATTGAAATGTCTATGCCTGCAGCCATCTTGGAGAAAGATGTGATTATGGAGGCAGGCATTAAATTAAATTACATTGTGATTCTAAGTTAAATTGTCCAAGAACTCACTTTCTCGACAGCTCTGATTCAGTCCTCCAAAATGTCACATACTGTGACTCATACTTCCTTCTGCAAATGACAAAAGTTCCTCACCACTCTGATCTAAGCTGCTTGCTTTTGGCCTTCAATGCTCTCAGGAAGGAAAGGGATTATGTTACAAATTTTTCCATGGTGGGCAAGGGAGCCCATCTTTTTTTTTAATGTGAGAAACTCACATGCAAGAGCACACAGACACAAATACACGTCAAAGAATGACACACTGAAAATTAATACCAGGCTAAGTATTCCCACCCTCTGAAAACCTGGAAAATAAATAAATGATGTTTGCAACTTGTAAAAGCAAGAGGGAACTGACTTTTTAACCATTTATGCCCCAAAGATTTTTTATGTTCAATTTCCTGTGTAGTAACTTTTTTGGGCTAATTTTATTTATTGTTGTTGCTTAAGGTGGTCTTAAAGGGCTTGAATTTTGCAGACAACATAAAGACTCAGCATTGAGCAGTATGAATCCACCCCTCAGCAGACTGCATCCACTGGATCTCTAAAGAGATGTCTAGGGGAAGAATCATATTGAGAAACAGAAACCTGAAAGGCAAAAGCAAGGGGATCAAGAGTTCAAAGCCAGTCTCAGCTACATAGTGAGTTTGAGGTTATCCTAGAACATATATAAAATCCTGTCAGAGGAGAGAGAGAGAGAGAGAGAGAGAGAGAGAGAGAGAGAGAGAGAGAGAGAGATCGATCCAATTGCAATTGTCAATACTGAAATAAGTTCTAGACTGTCCCACAATAGCCTCACATTCAAAGTGTGTCAATCTCTATATTACCATGCATAAATAAGCAAGCACTTGTTTTAAAATACTTTTTACTGGGGTGGAAAAGCATCACTTATGTAAGTTCAGGGGAGAGATGCGATGAATAAACATTTGCTCTCAGGGTAATCATTTTGCTATCATGTCTGGAGAAACAGTTCAATCAGAAAAGCACTTGCCTTGCAAGTATGAGATCCTGAGCTCAGTCCTCAGAACCTACATTTTCAATGTCAGGCATGGTGCTGTGTGCTTCAAATTCCAGTGCTTGTGACTTATCAATAGACGAATCCCTGGGGCTCACTCATCAGTCAGCCTAACCCTAATGAGCAAGCCCCAGACTGATGAGAGAACTTGTCTTAAAAAAAAAACAGAAAAATGAAAAGATAGATGTTATGTCAAATTTTCTGTTGCTGTGATAAAATCCCATGACTAAAAGCAGTTTGGGGAGAAGAGGCCTTACTTGGCTTATGTGATCCTGATCATAGTTCATCACTGGGAAAAGTCAGGGCAAGAACTCAAAGAGGAACAGTGGAAGGAACCATGAAGGAATGTTCCTCACTGGCTTGCTTTTCATAGCTTACTAGGTTTGCTTCTTTATACATCCCAGGCACCCCAGGGTCACCTGCACATGGGTACAACCACCTACAGTACCTGGAGCCTTCCAACATCTATGATTAATCAAGAAAATGATGCACGGTCTTGACCACAGGTCAATCAGATGAGAGCAATTCCTCATCTGGGGTTCCCTCTTCCCAGGTGACTCTAGTTTGTGTCATGTTAAAGAAAAATAACAAGCACAGTAGAACTATAGCTGAGATCATACTCTTGTGTTCATTCTTTCTCTTTGTCTCTGACTCTGTCTCTACCTCCCTGTCTCTGTCTGTTTATCTGTCTGCCTGCCTATCTATCTGTCAGTCTCTCCTCTCTCATACATGCACACCAGCATAGAAACACACACACACACACACACACACACACACACACACACACACACAGATCTTAAAATCAGAAAGTTAAGAATATGTTTCTATTTTCCCAGGTATAATAACTCAAAATGTTGATGCATATTTTTATAATGTATATAAAATAAAGTATGGCTGAAATACCTATTTAAATAGCTTTGTGTTCTTTCATCATGATAGTTGAGGAGAAAACTGCCTTCTGCAGTTCATCTCTCTTCTTTTATCACACAAGCCTACAGGCTATTAGTCTTAGATTCTACTCCTAGATCTAGCAATGGATTATTATATTTAATAATTAACAATGGGAGAATTTCCGAATTTGAAATTCTGTGGCCCTGAGCTTTTGTCTGCCTTCATTGGATTCCTCTTCTTTTCAAGGAAAATACTAAGATATCTTACCTGGTCCTATCAAGTTCTCTTCAGGACCCCCAATGGTTCTGCAAAGTACAAGTCCCAGAAGACAGGACAAGGAACAAAATGTTCTCAAAGTACCAGCCTACCCTAGTTGGACTCCTTTCCATGGTCAAATCAGCTGGCCTTAGTCAGCCTGAGTCTTGGAGAGATTGGGAAGGGTACCAGGACCTTTGGGATTCTTCTCTCCTGTTATTTCTGTTTGTTTCCATCTCTTTCCTATAATGTTATAAAAAGATAAGAGATTCACATCACACACAATTTTGCACAATCACTATATGCTTAATTGTTGTAATAGGAGCAGTGGGGCTGCATCCCCAGCATCCAGGCACCCCGGCCGCCTCGCTAGCTTATGCCTTAAAATAACAACACACAAATTGTATTCTTTTAAACACTGCTTGGCCCATTAGCTCTAGCCCTTACTGGATAATTCTGATATCCTCATCAACCCATCTCTAATAAACTGTGCAGCACCAGTCTTACCGGGAAAGATTCAGCATGTGTGACCTGGCGGCTTGCTTCATTGCTTGTGTCTGCCCGGGAGAGGGGAGCATGGCCTCTCTGAGCTCAATTCCTCTTCCTCCCAGCATTCTGTTCTGTTTACTCCTCCCACCTATGTTTTAACCTATGAGGGCCAAGCAGTTTAGTTTTTAATCAATGACCTTCCTCCATAATTTCCCCTTTTTCTGTTTAAACAAAAAAAGGAAGGCTTTAACTTTAACATAGCAAAATTACATATAACAAAACAGTTATCAAGTAAAAATTACAATATTTATATCTATTTTATCTTTATCATAACTAAGGAAAACTATAACTATAACTAACTATTCTTCAACTCCATCAAAGACTCCAGAAAGATACAATATTACCTAAGCAAACAAGAAATAAACAACTTCCAGACTCTAGAAATGACAGAGACATCTTGCTGCCTGGACAGTCACCCAAAGTTCCTCTGTAACGTTGGGGCATCCAGCTTCTGCCTACAGGCCCATAGTTTCCAGCAGACATTTTCATGAAGCAGGAAAATTCAAAGTCAGTTCAGTCACTATCTGTTGTGTCCTGCAGAATGTCTTGCAGACTCCTTCATGAATCAGGAACCCCAAAAGATCATCGCACCTTTAGGCAAGTTCAGTAGTCCTCTCTCTGCAGGTTCTCTGTGTCCAGTTTATACAATAGTCCAGGCAAGAGCAGTTTCTTGCCCAAATGGCTATCAAACTCCATAAGGTGTCTCTTCGATGCCCATCTTCTTCCTGAAGTAGATTGCTGCTGCCAGGAGCAGAGTGTCTCATTGTCATGAAAAGTCCTAAGTTATTAAAACATTTAAAATGCCATATTCTATAATCTTTGAAAGATATGAAGAATGCCTATCTAAAATATATCTATGTACATCTAGAAAAACTTAACTAACATGACTACAAACTTGACTATTATGATTATCTATTAACAATCTATATACATTACATTTTTAAGTGAACTACACAATCACAATACCTTAATAAAAACCAGAAATACATATACATATCACAAAATTGACCTTAAATCTCTATCAATAAAGCAAAATATATACTAATGCAAATTATTCATACCTATATTATATCCCCCTTTAAATGTAAAAGAACATTTATTAACAATTTTTGGGAATATGGGCGCAGTTATTTCTCTCCAAACTGCTTCCTGCTGAATGGGGGCGTCGTTAATTAGGTCTTTCATGGTATAACCTGTGTGCTAGTTTTATCTCACTTGGCAGTTGAGCAAAGCAATTTTCTGAAGGTGTTCACAGCAACCCTTTAGGAGGGCGTGGTCCATCATACCATATTGGAATAGAAGCAATCCACAGACTAACCCTCTGTGAAAACTAAATATGAAACTCCTTTCCAAAGCATCATGTCCTTAGATCCAAATTTCAAAGTCAAGGCATTTTCAAAATATGAAAATATTTTCGATTAGTTCAGCAGCATTTATAAACAAATATCTTTTAGCAGCTGTTGCTCTTTGTCAGCATTCAAACAATTCAAACAGAGCATAATAGCATACAGTATCAAAATTCTCTGTGTATTTTCCATCTTTGTATGGCTTTATTTTAACTCTAATTTTTATTTTTTGCTTTTTGAGACAGGTTCTCTGTATCTTTGACCTGGAATAACTCTGTAGACCAGGCTGTCCTTGAACTCTCAGAGATCCACCCGTCTCTGCCTCCCAGGCATTGGGATTAAAGGTGTGTGCTACCACACCTAAAAGTCACAGAGGTCAATCCCCCTCTTCCTCCCAAGTGTTGGGATTAAAGGTGTGTACTACCACACCCAACACTTAATGGTGCTAAAAATTGCTCATGCGTTCAGTCAGGCAAATACATTTTTGGTTTTGTAGAATTGTAAAAATTATGTGTATGTATCAGGGTGTGTGAAGATGAGTGCAGCTTTCTTCTTTTTTTACAATGAACTTATTGGGTCTTTTTGTTGAAACAATTTCTGCCTCCTCCCTGCCTTCCATTTCCCTCCTCCTCCTCCCACCCCTCTCCCCCTCTCCCTACTCATTTCCCACTCCCCCCACTCCATTCCCCCTCCCTCTCGAGTCTGAAGAGCAGTCCAGATTCCCTGCCCTGTGGGAAGTCCAAGGCCCTCCCCCCTCCATCCAGGTCAAGGGAGGTGAGCATCCAAACAGGTTAGGCTCCCACAAAGCCAGTTCCTGAAGTAGCATCGAAACCTACTGCCATTGTCCTTGGCTTCTCATCAGCCCTCATTGTTCACCATGTTCAGAGAGTCCGGTTTTATCCCAAGCTTATTCAGTCCCAGTCCAGCTGGCCTTGGTGAACTCCCAATAGATCAGCCCCACTGTCACAGTGGGTGGGTTCACCCCTCGTGGTCCTGACTTCCTTGCTCATGTTCTCCCTCCTTTTGCTTAACTCTAGAGGGGCTCGCAGGTGTCCAGGGAGATGTCCCCAGCTAGTACCTTGGGCAACTGAGGAGAGGGAACCTGAAATGACCCTATCCTATAGCCATACTGATGAATATCTTACATATCACCTTAGAACCTTCATCTGTCTATGGATGGAGATAGTGACAGAAACCCACATTGGAGCACTGGACTGAGCTCCCAGGGTCCAAATGAGAAGTGCAGTTTTCTTCAGAGGTCTGGAGTTGGATTACAGGAGGTGGTGAGCCACCTGAAGTGAGTACTCAGAATTGAAGCTGGGTCCTTTAGAAAAGCAGCAAGTGCTCTTCTTCACTAAGCCATCTCTCCAGTTCCCACTTTATTTTTGATTAGGGAGGCAATGAACCCACAGTAGCTTCCAATTGGTCAACAATGACCTCTAAAGTTTTATTAGTAATCATTCATTTTGGGGTTTTTTACATTTCTAGGACTTTGAGAATACTCTAATCATAATTTAAGTACTTAGAAGGGGAAAGCCCACAGCATAGCTTTGAAGAAATGACATGAAGAGGAGAAAGAGCTGGTGAGCGTAAAAAGGCATCAGACACTGAATAATTAACAAAAGTTGATGAACTGGGGTGCGACCCCATAGGACCTGAACCCAGAATCAGTTCTAGTTTACAAAATCCACTCAATTGTTACTACATCAAGGGGGAAGTTGGTTTTGAATACCTTATGAAACACACGTAAACAAAACATGCCTTGTATTCTACTTAAAGACTACAAGGATCTAGAAGGTAGGTGTGACAGCAGACACCTGTAATCTCGGTGTTTAGGAGATAAAGGCAGGCGGTTTGCAAGTTCAAATCCATTCTGGCTTACACAAAAAAGTCAAAACCAGCCTGAGCTATATAGTGAGGCCCTCTCAAAAGGAGGAGGAAGAGAAGGAGGTGGTGGTGGTAGTTTGTGTAAAAGTGGAAAACTCGATCTGGGAGTCCAGCCACTATGTGACTATTTAGTTTGCTACCTATAGATAGAATGACATTTTTCTTTCCTCATCCAACCCCCTAATTACCACCCAACAACACTCAATATGGTGCTAACTCACTCTTTTTTTTTATTGAGAAAAAAATTTCCGCCTCCTCCCAGCCTCCCACTCCTCCCACCCTCCCCCCAATCCTCTCGCCCTCCCTCTCGAGTCTGAAGAGCAGTCAGGGTTCCCTGCCCTGTGGAAAGTCC
>NC_022026.1:59922143-59926727 GCF_000317375.1 Microtus ochrogaster | reverse complement strand
CCTCCCACCCCACCCTTAAGATCCCGATTTTTTGCCTGGCAATCTTGTCTACTTCCCCTACCCAGGAGGATAGCTATATGTTTTTCTTTGGGTTCACCTTCTTATTTAGCTTCTTTAGGATATCAAAATATAGAGTCACTGACCTTTATTTGTGGCTAGAAACCAATTATGCTAACTCACTCTTTTCATCTTTCTAGGACACGCTTCCTGGAGAAAAGAAAGAAATGTATTGAGAAGAGTCTAGGAAGTCCACCTTCTTCGACCTGGAGGTTTATTGGAGATCTGTATTTAATTTTTTTTGGTTTCTGATTCCTTATCTTCTTCCAAACCAAGACTAGCCTTATATTTGAGTATTTGGTACAATAAGCAAAGATAACTCAAGAGCCTCCAGGAGGTGTGATAAATGTGATGCTTTAAAGGAAATCAGTGTTAATTGGCTGAACTGCCATCCTCAGATTCCACAGAAATTTTACAATGTGGTTGCTGTAGTAGACAGAAAAAAGCCCTCATAGCTTGTCTACAAATTAATTGCCATAAGCCGGGCGGTGGTGGCACACGCCTTTAATCCCAGCACTTGGGAAGCAGAGGCAGGCGGATCTCTGTGAGTTCGAGGCCAGCCTGGTCTAGAAGAGCTAGTTCCAGGACAGGAACCAAAGAGCTACGGAGAAACCCTGTCTCAAAAATCAAAAAAAAAAAATTAATTGCCATAACCAATGAATATATTCTCTTACATGACAAAAGTGGTCCTGCAGATGACAATCGGAGTCTTGAGATAGGTAAAGCAGTTTAGAGTCTCCAGATGGATCCACTGTAATCATAAGGATTCTTAGAAGAGGGAAGCAAGGGAGTTATGCATCAGAGTAATATTGCATGAAAAGGACTCAACTCACTGTTGCTGCATTTGAAGTTGGAAGAAAGGGCCAAGGAATCCAAGCATCATCAAAATGCTAGAAAAGGAAAAGGACTGGATTCTTCCCTGAAAGCCTCAAAAAAGGAATCACCATGCTAACACCTTGATTTGGGTCTAGTTAGGCTCATTGTGTACCTCTAGTCTCCCAAGGTGTAAAATAATAAATTTGTATTATTTAGGGCCACTAAGTTTATGGTGAACAATAGGAAACTCAGACAATTTCCTATTGCCTGACTGCCAAAACTGCACCTTAATGCTGATTCTGTCATAATGTCACATAATAACACTGAGGAAAATTTAAAGTCTGTGTTTCATGATGTCGTCTCTTTTTATTGAATTTCTCATTTATTTTACATATCTACTAGTTTTTCCTCCCTCCTTTTCTCCAGTTCTCTCTACCCACCTCCCTTCTACCCCCAACCGCATCCACTCTGTCTCCATTCAGTAGGGGGCAGGCCTCCCATGGACTTGAACAAAATGTGGCACATGAAGTTGAGCCAGGACCAAGCTCCTCCCCATGCATCAAAGTTAGGCAAGGCAACCTAGCTTGGGGATTGAATTCCAACAGCCAGCTCAAAAAGTGCCAGGGACAGGTCCTGGTCCCACTGCTAGGTGCCCCACCAACAGGTACACAACTGTCACCCATATGCAAAGGGCCTAGTTCAGTCCCATGCAGGCTCCCTAGCTGTCGGTCCAGAGTCCATGAACTCCCACAATCTTGGGTCAGCTGTCCTTGTGGGTTCTTCTGTAATCACCTAGACATACCTGGTTTGAACAATCCCTCCTTGATCTCTTCCTCAGGACTGCAGAAGTCCAGCCCAGTGCTTGGCTGTGGATCTCTGCATCTGCTTCCACACAATATTGTTTCTTAAAGTCTCATATTCATTTCCTTTTGCTTTGAGCATGCTAGGCGGATGTTTTGGTGACCTGTGTCCCTAGTCCGTGCATGCTGACTTTCCAGAGTCATGTACATATAATGATAGCTCTCTTTTAACTGGCTAACTTCAGGTTGAATGTTATCTACTAAGTCAGACTGAACAGGAAATCATTTAATGCAGTGACTCTGTGAACCTGTGGGTCACAATTTCCTTGGGAGTCAAACTACACTTTCTAATGTAAGGCTACTACCTAAGACCATCAGAAAGCACAGATACTTACAATGTAGTTCATAACAGTAGCAAAATTACAGTTATGAAGCAGAAATGAAAATAATTTTATGATTGTGATCACCAAAACATGAGGAACTGTAGTAAAGAGCCACAGCATTAGGAAGGTTGAGAACTACTGACTTTATGGGACTTTTAGTGACAGCAAAGATTTCAGAAGTTGGATATGATAGGGGTCACTCTTGGCTAAATTATACTGGATCTTCTCTGAGTGCCTGAAAGTTCTCACAAGTCTCGAAGAATGAAGAAGGGCTAGCCTGCCTTCCCTGGCACTGATTGGGGAACTAATAATTCATGTGATAGATAGGCTAGTCACTCCAAATTCTAGACCTGTGTTCTATTTATGATTACCTTGAGTTTTATCAACATTTATGGAGTCTCTAAAGCCATTATTACTGCAGGAGCTAGACAAGTAGGTAACATATAAATATTCTTTTACATGGCAGGTAATAAGTTAAGACTAATAGTTACATCACTTGAAGGTTCTGGGCAGAAAATATGCTCTGATTTCTTTCCAGTCATTTGGCAGCAGACAGTATAGGTTAATGTCCTGTAAAGAAGTCATTCTTTGCAGGGTGGTGGTGGTGCATGCCTAAATACCAGCACTTGGGAGTGGGAGACAGAGGCAGGTTGATCTCTGTGAATGTGAGGCCAGCCTGGTCTACAGAACGAGTTCCAGGACAGCCAGGGCTATACAGAGAGACCTTGACTCAAAACAAAACAAAACAAGTCATTCTTTATCTTTCTGAGTTCATAAGAAAAGCAATTACAGGAATTTTAAGATAAGAAACTTTGTTTTCAAGTTAATTTATTGACTAAATTGCTGTCGTATTTCAAAAAACTCTTTTAAAAAGAACAACCTTGAGTTCCCTGGGATCCTCTGGCAGCCAACTCCATCCCAGCATCTTCCCTGCCTCACTGCTAGGATCTGGAATAACCCCAGTGGAACCTCTGCCACTCAGACACAGGCCACACCAGTCAGTCAAAACTGGTGAAAGACCCACCTGCTCATGAAGCTGTTCTTCTCCCTAGATTGAGTTCCTAAGGAATCTTCCCCTTAGTCCACTCTGCCCCAGCTCCTTCCGTCCTGCTGCTGAGACCTGCCCCCAACCCCAGGGCTTCCATCACCCAGGCAAAAGTCACACCAGCTGAACAGACTTCAGTTGCTCAGGTTCAGGCCATGTGAATCAGATGAAAAGAGACCCCTGCTGCACCAAAGGCCAAGCAAACCTCCAGAAGAGAAACACCCAACTTGGACAGAGACTCCCAACTAGATCAGAGGTCACACCAGTCAACAGAAATCCAGGCCACAAAGACTAGAAAACCAAAGAGAGAACAGAAATCAAGAAACAAAAACACCTATCCGGCAATCAAAAACTCAGAAATTGGAAACTAGAATTAATCATTCCAAACCCAAATGCCTAACCTCCAATGTCAAAATGCAATAAAAAATGCCAGGGTAATATGGCACCAAGAGAACCCAGCTATCCTAGGACAGCAACACCTGAATATTCTGGCTCAACAGGCTCACAAGAAAATGACCTTAAAAACAACTTTATAAAGATAATAGAAGTCCTTAAAGAGAAAATTAAACATTCCCTTAAAGAAATCGAGGGAAGGCATCTGTGACCACCAGAGCCTTGACCCAGACTGCCCCTGGAGAGGTGAGTGTCTGGGTTCCTGGTTGGAGGGCTCTGCTCTCTAGGCCCTAGCACTGGGAGGCACATCCCATGTCCCAACCACATCCACCAAACCCCAGAGACCCTGGAACAGCCTCCTCACGTGTGCAACCATTCCCCCACCACAACTGACTGCCCTGGAAAAGAGCCTTGGCCCCGCCTACATCCATAGGAGTCCCAGAAGCATATCAGCATTCACTTGAAGCATGGACCTTCCTGCACCTGTAGGAAGAGCTACCACCTAAGTCACAGGCCCCACCTGTACCAATTGGAGGAAGAGGGACTCCCTGAAGCACAGGCTCCACCTTCACCCACTAGAGGAAGAGATGGGCAGATGACAGTGTAGAACACATTCAACAACATAAAGATCAATATTGCACTACCAGAACCTAGTGGTTCTGTAACTGGGAGACCTGAACATCCTAACCCAGAAGAAGCAGAAGAAAATGACCATAAATATAAATTTATGAAGAGGATAGAGACCTTTAAAAAGAAAAGGGGAAATTCCCTTGAAGAAATAGAGGAAAACACAAATAAAAAACTGGAAGAAATCAATAAATCTCTTTAAAAAGCAATCTAACAGGTGAAGCAAACAGTTCAAGACTTGAAAATTGAAAGAGAGTCAATAAAGGAAACACAAACCAAGGGAATTCTGTAAAATTTGGGTAAATGCCCGTGCCATTGTCCTTAGCTTCTCATCAGTCCTCATTGTTTGCCATGTTCAGAGAGACCAGATATATCCCATGCTTTTTCCGTCACAGTCCAGCTGGCCTTGGTGAGCTCCCAATAGATCTGCTCCACTGTCTCAATGGGTGGGTGCACCCCTCGT
>NC_022026.1:59920038-59921588 GCF_000317375.1 Microtus ochrogaster | reverse complement strand
AACTACAGATGAAAGCATAACCAACAGATTGCAGGAGATGGAAGAAAGAATCTCAGGAGTTGAAGATACGATAAAGGAAAGGGATTCATTGGTCAAAGAAAATGTTAAATCCAATAAATACTTAACACAAAGCATCCAGGAAATCTGGGACACCATGAAACAAACCTTAGAATAATAGGGATAGAAGGAGAAGAATTCCAGCTCAAAGGCACAGAAAATATATTGAGCAAAATTATAGAAAAAAAACGTTCCCAACCTAAAGAAGGATATGCCTATGAAGGCACAAGAAGCTTACAGAACACCAAATAGACTGGATCAAAGAAGAAAAAGAGCTCCATATAATAATCAAAAACTAAACATACAGATTAAAGAAAGAATATTAAGAGCTGCAAAGGAAGAAGGCCAGGCAACATATAAATGAAGACCCATCAAAATTACACCCGAATTCTCAATGGAAACACTGAAAGCCAGAAGGTCCTGGACAGAGGTACTGCAGACACAAAGACACAGTGGATACAGACCAGACTACTATACATAACAAAGCTTTCAGTCACCATCAATGTAGAAAAAAGGTATTCCATGACAAAATCAGATGTAATCAATACCAATCCACAAATTCAACCTTACAGAAAGTACTACAAGGAAAACTCCAAGCCTATGTTAGCTGTACCCACAAAAACATAGGCAACATATAACCACACACCTCACTCCAGCAAACCACCAAAAAAGGAAATACACAAATAGAACCACCAAAATAACAGGAATAGACAATCGCTGATCATTAATATCTCTTAATATCAGTAGACTCTATTCACCGATAAAAAGCCACAGGCTAATAGAATGAATACAAATGCAGGATGAATCCTTCTGCTGCATATAAGAAACACACCTCAATGTCAAAGACAGGCATTACCTGAGAGTAAAAAAATTGAGAAAAGATTTTCCAATCAAATGGACATAAGAAGCAAGCAGGTGTATGTATCCTAAAATGTAACAAAATAGACTTAAAACTAAAATCAAATAAAAAGGATAAAGAAGGACACTTCATATTCATCACGGAAAAATACATCAATATGAAGTCTCAATTCGGAACATTTATGCCCCAAATACAAGAGCACCCACATATGTGAAAAAAACATTAATAAAGCTTAA
This sequence comes from Microtus ochrogaster, assembly GCF_000317375.1. NCBI lineage: Eukaryota > Metazoa > Chordata > Mammalia > Rodentia > Cricetidae > Microtus > Microtus ochrogaster. Next base: position 59,920,436 of record NC_022026.1, on the reverse strand, counting down.
ATTGCACATCAAAACACACACACACTAATAGTGGGAGACTTCAACACCCCACTCTCACTAATGGACAACTCAGGCAAACAGAAACTTAACAGAGAAATTAGAGAACTAAGAGATGTCATGACACAAATGGACTTAATAGACATCTACAGAACATTTCACCCAAACACAAAAAAATATACCTTCTTCTCAGCACCTCACAGAACATTCTCTAAAGTTGACCACATACTCGGTCACAATGAAAACTTCCACACATACAAAAGAATTGGAATAACCCCTGTATCTTTTTTTTCTTAATTTTTTTGTTTATTATTTTTTTTAGTTGTTGAAAAAAAATTTCCGCCTCCTCCCCATTTCCCATTTCCCTCCCCCTCCTCCCACACATTGCCCCCTCCCCCTCT
>NC_022026.1:59912879-59913740 GCF_000317375.1 Microtus ochrogaster | reverse complement strand
TCTTTGAGCGATTTATTCATTTACTCTACCTTTTTGTTTGTAATCTCTACTCTAATTGTTTATGGCCTCCAACGTGTGGACAACTGTATCCACATAAAGCCTGAGACATTTTGGGAAATAATTCTAGAACAAAATGAAAGCATTGCGCCTGTATTATTGGTAGCAGCAATTTCTTGGTTCTGCTCTGCATGATAGAGGCAAGCAAGTGCTCTCATCTAAGAGAGGCTTCCTGACTCAGCTTCAGCTGCAAAGCTTGCAGCTCTCTCTTTTAAGCGGTCCTGCCACGCAACACTTAAATGGTGTTGATAAAAGCTGACTGCATGCTTGTTTGTTTTCAGCTGTAGCAGGAAAAAAGTTGTGCTGTTTTAAAATGGCAGCATTCTGAGCTGTCCTGCCAGTGCAAACTCTCACTCTTTGAGGCAGAAAGGCCAGCTACGGAGAGAGGACTTGAGTGTTGTCTGTTGCAGCTCGCTTGCTGGCAGGGACCTTCAAATGCCATAGAGTTGTGGTGATAAACATGGCGACAGCCTGTATCTCTGCCATGAGGCTGGAAAGCTAAGGAATGGGCTGGATCCAGCCATCAAAGCCACGGCTTTGGTCCTACTGAGGTTGCTTGGTAAATTAAAGACTCATGTGGTCAGAAAAACGGAGAGAGATACGGTAAAGAGAGCGTCAAAAACAAAGAAAACTTCTAAATGATTTACAGTGTGTTAAAATATATGCAGGCTAAAAGTTAAAGTTCTTAAAAGTAAGAAAAAAGGAAGAAAGAGAGTAGTTTGTTGTGGTAGTACACACCTTTAATCCCAACACTTGGGAGGCAGAGGGAGATTGATCTCTGTGACTTCAAGGTGTGGTAGCACA
>NC_022026.1:59897612-59911479 GCF_000317375.1 Microtus ochrogaster | reverse complement strand
AAGAATAGTTAGTTATAGTTATAGTTTTCCTTAGTTATGATAAAGATAAAATAGATGTAAATATTGTAATTTCACTTGATAACTGTTTTGTTATATGTAATTTTGCTATGTTAAAATTAAAGCCTTTTTTGTTTAAACAGAAAAAGGGAAAATGATGGAGGAAGTTCATTGGTTAAAAAATAAAGAAACTGCTTGGCCCTGATAGGTAGAAAATTAGGTAGGCAGACTAAAGAGAACAGAAGGCTGGGAGGAAGAGGAAGTGAGGTAAGACGCCTCAGATAGAGGCCATGCTCCCCTCTTCCAGGCAGATGCGATGCAGTCAGCCACCAGGTCCGACATGCTAAATCTTTCCCAGTAAGTGCACCTCGTGGTGCTACACAGATTAGAAATGGGCTAAATTAATACATGAGAATTAGCCTAGAAGAGGCTAGATATAATGGGCCAAGCAGTATTTTAATTAATATGATTTGTATGTTGTTATTTTGGGGCATAAGCTAGCCAGGTGGCCGGGAGCTGGGTGGCCAGAAGCAGCCCACAGCTCCTTCAACAGGACATAATCAAACTGAGGGTTGAAATCAGCAAGATAGACCACCCTTTATCCAAAATAACTAAAAGGCATATGATGGAGGAAGGTCATTGGTTGATTTAATAAAGAAGCTGCTTGACCTGATAGGTTAGAACGTAAGTGGGAGGAGCAGAATGCTGGGCAGAAGAGGAAGTGAGGTCAGAGACTCAACAGCTCTCCTCTCAGGAGCAGACGCCTCAGAGAGACACGATGTTCCACTCCTGCGGGCAGAGGCGAGAGCTCTGCTCTCTGAGGCACACGCGATGAAGCTCCGACCTAGAATGGATGTAGGCTAGAATCTTCCCGGTAAGCGCACCTTGGGGTGCTACACACAGATGATTAGAAATGGGCTAGTCCAGGTGCGAGAGTTAGCCTAGAAGAGAATGGGCCAAGCAGTGATTAAAAGAATACAGTGTCCGTGTAATTATTTCGGGTAAAGCTAGCCGGAGGCAGTCGGGGTGCTGGGGACACAGCCCACTCCCATTACTACAGGCATAAAGAGAATATCCAATTAACAAAATCAGAAACAAAATGAGAGACATATCAACAGACACTGAGAAAATCCAAAGAATCATTAGGTCATACTTCAAAATACTATATTCCACAAAATTGAAAAATCTAAAAGAAATGGACAGCTTTCTCAATAAATACTACTTTCAAAGGTAAATCAAGATAAGATAAACAATTTAATTATCTATAATCCCTAAGGAAATAGAAGCAGTTATTAAGAGTCTCCTAACCAAAAAAAAATAAAAAAGCCCAGAGCCAGATGATTTTAGTGCAGAATTCTACCAGACCTTCAAAAAAGAGTTAACACCTATACTACTTAAATTATTCCACAAAATAGAAACAGAAGAAATATTGCCAAATTCATTTAACGAGGCTGCACTCACTCTGAGACCCAAGCCATACAAAGACTCAACAAAAAAGAGAATTGCGGCCCAATTCCGCTCATGAACATAGATGCAAAAACAGTCAACAAAATACTTGCAGACTGAATCAAAAAACACAGCAAAATCATCTACCATGATCAAGTAGGCTTCATCCCAAAGATGCAGGAATGGTTTAATAGATAAATTATATCAATGTAATCTACTGTGTAAGTAAAATGAAAGAAAAATAATCACATGGTACATTACTAGATGCTAAAATAAAGCCTTTGAAAAATCCAGCACCTCTTTATGATAGAAGTCTTGGAGAGATCAGGGATACAATGGATATACATAAACATAATAAAAGCAATATACAGCAAGGCGACAGCCAACATCAAATTAAAAGGAGAGAAATTCAAAGCAATTCCACTAAAATCAGGGACAAGAAAACACAGTTCACTCTCTCCATATCTATTCAATATGATCATAGATGTTTTAGCTATAACAATAAGACAACTGAAGGAGATCAAGGGGATATAAATTGGAAAGTACTAAGGCAAAATATCATTATCTGCAGATAATATGGTAGTATACAGAAACAGCCACAAAAAAAAATTCTACCAGGGAAGTCCTACAGCTGATGAATACCTTCAGCAAAGTTACTGGATATAAATTAAATAGATTTAAAAAACAGTAGCCCTCCTATACACAAATGATAAACTGGCAAAAAAGAAATCAGAGAAATAGCACCCTTCACAATAGCCACAAATAACATAAATTATCTTGGTGTAACTCTAACAAGCAAGTGAAAGAGCTGTATGAAAAAAACATCATCTTTGAAGACAGAAATTGAAGAAGATATCAGAAGATGGAAAATTTTCCCATGCTCTTGGATAGGTAGGATTAACATAGTAAAAACAGCCATCTTACCAAAAGCAACAAACAGATTCAAAGAAATCCCCACATTAAAATCCCAACACAGACCTTGAAATAACAGAATAGCCAAAACAATCCCTTACAATAAAAAAGTTCCAGAGGTATCACAATTCCTGATTTCAAGCTATGACAGAGCTATAGTAATGATAATAAATAAAAAGCCTGCTTGGTATTGGCATAAAACAGATGGATTTATAATGTAATTGAATCAAAGACCCAGAAGTAAATGTACACATGTGTGGACATTTGATTTTTGACAAAGAAGCCAAAATTATATAATGGAATAAATAAAGTATCTTCAACAAATGGTGCTGCTCTGAATGTCAGCATGTGGAAGAATGCAAATAGATCTATATCTACCACCATGCACAAACTCAAGTCCAAGAGGATCAAGGATATCAACATAAATCCAGATACTCTTCAACCTACAATTTATTCTGTCTACAAGATGTGCTGGGGTAAAGATGACACAGAAATTGTGGGATGATCAACCAATGGTTGGCACATCTAGAGACCCATAACCTGAAAGGAAGCTCTGCCCTGAGGGTCAGAACCCAGAGGCTAGATACTACAGAGACCTAAGATAGAACCAAACACAAATGACAATAAATAGTCAATGAAATGATTCCTAATCATATTCTACTGCAATCATAGATTGTTGCCTAGCCTAACTGCATTAGAAAAGCTTTACCTAGCAACTGATGAAAACAGCCAAACATTAGGTGGAGCTCAGGAAATCTTTCAGAAGAGGGGGAGGAAGAATTATAGGAGCCAGAGGGGTCAAGGACACCACAACAAAACCCACAGAACCAACTAACCTGGGTTCATAGGAGCTTACAGGAACTGAACCGACAGCCAAAGGAGCCTGAATGAGACTGATCTAGGCCTTCTGCATATGTTACAATTTTGCAACTTGGCCTTTTTATGAGACTAATAACAGTGAGAGCATGGGCTATCTCTGAATCTGTTGCCTGCTTTGGGAATACTTTCCTCATACTGGGTTGCCTTGCCCAGCCTTAATAGAAGAGGAGGTGCCTAGTCTCACTGCAACTTGATAAACCACAGCTAGCTGCTTTCCATGGGAGGACAGCTTGTATCTGAAGAGAAACAGTGGAAGAGGAGTGGGTGAGCAGAAGTAGGAACTTGGAGGAGAAGAGGTAGGAGAAACTTTAATTGGAATATTAAAAAAAAACAAATAAAGTAACAACCAAAAAACAACCTTGAAAGAGGGATATAATTTTCCCTTATTATAATAAAACCTCAGATTACAAAATCCCATGTAAGCTTCTCTTTTCTTTGAAACAAACTCGAAGCAGGAAAGAGAAACTAAAATGTTGAGGCAAATATGGAGCTATTTTAGAAGGGCAAAAATTCAGCATGCATGTGATTTCTGCATATTACAAATATTTCAATAGCTCCTTCTGGAAAGTTCAACACAAAGAAACTACCCTTAACCTCTAATCAAAGGACTCTGTATTTGCTTTTTTTCTCATTGATTTCCAAAATTGGAATGTAGCAAGCATACTTTCTTTTTCTTAGTGAATTAGCATCTTGAAATCGACATTTTCTTATGCTATATATCAATGAGCATACCAACCATAGCCTTAAGAGTTTATAGGGTATTAAGAGAATTTTGGGGGGACCTAAAAGCCCGATAATGTGGACCTTCCCACTAAATTCAGGAGTTTTTTGAAAGGCTGGCTTTCAAAGGGGTCAACGTGCATTAAATCTGAAACTAAAAGGTCATTGAAAGGTGCCAAGACACTCTAATTTTCAATTAAATTAAAATAATTCCCCTCTTGAAGACCTGTGTGTGGGGGGGGGGGACAATCAGTGCTGACTTTTTGAATGAAGTCCTCTTAAGGGTATTTGAGAGAGAAAATTCCTTTAAAATGCAAAATTACAAAGAACCACAGAATTAACCGGTCAAAGACACCACTGTATGTAGCCTGCATTGTGTGCTACATATGTTACATTGCTTGCTTCTACTAAAACATCAGGGATGTATTTTGGATTTCCTGCGTATCTTAAAGATATACACCTCAGTTTCACTCTCATTAGTGAAATCTGGTTGGACTTTAGAAACTACTCCCTTTAGGCAGAAGAGGAATCTTAGTATCTCAACAGACTTCTTGGGAAAGTCTTTTTCAGGCTTGTGATTGTGGGAACCTGTGTGAGTGGTGGGGAAATCTGGTCACTGCTTCTTGGTGAGTTTCGAAGCTACCACATAAGCTAATAGCTCTACTAACACAGAAAGAACTCTTGACCATTCTTGTCCTTGGTCACACGTGTCCTATCCTGAAAACGTTTTAGGAAAATTCCAGGAGGCTTAGTGAGATTGTAGACAGCAAAAGGCCTCAGTGATAAACATCAGTTACTCGAGAAAGTTAAGAGAACATCTTATCAACTGGAAGTGTGTCATCTTCTGCTCAAGTTGATGCGTTAGACAAATTATGAAGTGAAGTTAATTTTCATTGTCCAATTGTTTCTTCTTTTGCTTATCAAAATGGATAAAATATGAAGAGAAGGCAAATTAATAAGCAGAATGACATATTTATATGTGAGACATGAAAGCAGAATGTGCTGGGCTAGGGATGAAAGCAGACTAGTGAACTGGGTTGTAGACAATGAGGGGAGGAGGATCAGGAAGAACAAAATGTACATAAAAATACCTCCAAAAAAGTCAAGGTGAAGGCACACATCTTTAATCCCAGCATTAGGGAGACAGAAGCAGGCAGATCTCTGTGAGTTCAAGGCCAGCCTGGTCTACAAAGTGAGTTCTACAAAGTGGCTGCTAAACAGAAAAAAAAAACAGTATCAAAAGATTAAGGAAGGGAGAAAGAAAAAAAAGGAAGTGCCATCATTTGTTTGTACACTCATTCTAATAAAAGTAATAAAAATGGGCAAATCAAAAGGTTCTAAACACTGTAGTATTCACATAGAGTAGAAAATTGTCTTGTCTTTAAAAGAAATAAAATTCTGATAGGTGCTATGACAAGGATGTATCTTAAAAATAGTATACTAAGTGAAATAAAGAAGACACAAAAGGTAAAATACTATATGATTATACTCTTATCAGAAGAAGTAAAGTCAGACACAGAAAGTTTAACAGAGTCTACCAGGAAAATGGAAATAGTATTTAAAGAATAGAGTTTTTATTTTGGATGATGAAAAACTTTTAGAGGTAAATGGTAGTGATGGTCACACAACAATGTGAATGTATTTAGAGATGGTGAATTGTATCCTTAAAAGTGATCAAATTAATCCATTTTATTCGTGTGCATTTCCTCCAAAATAAAAGAAAGAACTTATCAAAAGTTGTTTGAGCTATGTGTGGCAGGACACATCTGCACTCAGGCAGAATCATCATGAATTTGAAATCACCCTCAACTACATATGTAGACTCCCCCATCTCGGAAAAAAATGTAGGTTGAGCAGTGTTTCCCTGTCTTCTCATCTTTTAAAAATACTTCTTCATTTATTTGATGTGTGTGTGTGTGTGTGTGTGTGTGTGTGTGTGTGTGTGTGTATGTGAGTGTGTGGCACATGTATGTGTGCAGTGCCCATAGAAGTCAGGAGAGGATATTAGTTTCCCTAGAGCTGGAGTAAAAGGTGGTTTTAAGACACCAACATGGGTAGTGGGAACTAAACTGTAGTCCATTGGAACCCCTCTTAACCACTAAACCATCTCTGCAGCTCTTCTTCACATATTAAAATGGTGCTGAGGTTCACTAGCACATTAGTGGCATGACTGTTATGGGGATAACCAACTGTTGTCTGGTTGGATTTAAGGCATTTTCCACAAGAGTGAGTTCATGCCTGGTAATGTCAATCTAGTCAAAAACCCATGGCTGAAGTGGTCTTTGGTCAAAGGGAGAAGCTTAATAATGTTAATTAGCTAAATTTACATAGTACCAAGCTGCCTTCTAAATATTTGTAATTATATACCTAGACAAATGCTACTCTCAACTCTAATTAGTAAAGCTTCTCTTTGCAGTGAAAGCAGCGAATGAAGAGATAAATGGCTTTTTTTAGGGTCCTGAGAATAAGTGACACTTGTGTGATCAGCCTTAAAGGAACCCTGTAAGACTCGGGGAACATCATAAAAAAGAAGACAGAAAAAAATGTTGAAGAATGAAGATAAGGAAAAGGGCTGTGCATTGCCATCTCCGAGGCATAAAAGAACCAGTACAAGATCACATGATTACACAGTAGCTTTGGCTGCCAAAAATGGGCCTGCAGAAGATTTGGTTATTAACAATAAATCATGGACTAGGAAGGGGATCATAGTGTTCTTCCTACCTCTTTCTACAAAACTGCTGGATACTGATGGATTCTAAAGAAGGGGGTAGCTATTTTCTTTAGTGGTATAGCTACATACATATAATACCATCAAGCTCCAATGGACAACTTCAAACCCACAGTCACACAGATGACCCTTGTGAAACTCAATTGATCACATAACAACACATAACAAAAAGATGTGAATGTGGGAAAGTAACTTACAGGAGATAGAGGTGAGAAGAGTGGGAGAGACACAGGGACGATGGGGGTAACAGTGATCAGAATTCACTATTTGGGAGTGGATATGCATGCATGTATGTGTGTAACTATCAAAGAATGGATTTAATACAAGAATTTTTTAAAGAATAAGCATATAGAACATTTTTCATTTTCATTTTTTTTGAAAAATAATGACCCTCCATTATAAGTTTGGATTAGCAATCCACACTTTGTTCTTCACATTTTCAGTATCATGAACTATCTGAGAGTTCCATTAATGTGAAACTTGGCCCCACGTCTAGTACACTGATACAGCCTCATCATTTCCACCAGAGTTCCTTTCTTGAACTTGTGCCTCTCAGTTTGTCTTAGCTCAGTTCTCCTGGCTGCATATCAAGAACCACTTTTACTAGATCAGCAAGTCCATATGCCCATGGAGAGTCATTTCTTCTACAATTCGATCTGCCTTCAGCTAGAATCATGCAAAGTATGAAGTGTCATGTTGTATAGCTATAATCTCAACATTTATGCTGCAGAGACAGAAAGATTCCAAAAAGCAAAAGTGTGAAAATTGAAGAAGCCTAGAGTCACCCACATATCAGACTTAAGAGTCTCTGCCACACTATACACAAACTACTTGCTGTTGATTCCTGTCATGTAACCTGGAAATGTTGAATGACTTGTCTCATGTACTATTTCAAAATCCAACTAAAGAAATAACCTGATCCCCAGTTGATAGTACGTCCTGAATGTCCACCTAATTGTCTTTAACCATAGAACAAATTCATGATCCACTGGGCAGCTGAATAAAGTATTAGTGGTAAATAAGAAATTTCACATTTCCAGTTAGGACAATCAGAGTGGCATGGAATATTAAAAGCAGTGATTGAAATGTTAAATTATTTTGTGTATAGAATCTCTCTTCTATGTGGAGATAAAAAGAACAAACTTTGCTAAACCTGTGTGAACCATAAAATATGTACAGTAATCAATCAGTGAGTGACTCTGAAGGATATGGTATGACTGCTCAGTTACCATGCACTTCTCACTTACATGGCGATCTCTGGATTGAAGAGCCAGTGGTGGAACTTTGTACTTCAAGAAATTACTTACAGTTACTATATGGTGGTTACTAACATTTGAACTATGGTGTTAGGTGGCCTGGAGCAAATAAAACTGTGATCATGAAAATTCATGTGTATCAGAACAGTGTAGAGTAAAAATTGTTTATGACACATACCTATTTACTTGCTGTACTTTATACTAGAATATAAGCTACATGACATGAAAAAATTATCTCTTTCGTCTACAATTATATTCTAACTGCTTAGAACAAAGCCATGCTATGCAGTAGGCAAAAATGGAAAGGAAAAGAGGAAAATGGAAGACAGGAAAAAATATGGGGAAATTGATGGATGCTTAATAAGATCTCTGGGAGAGAAATTGGGGTTCATCCTGAAGATTTGAAAATCAAAGTAACAAGCCACTGGCTCTTTCCTCTACCTCAGTCCAAAATGGCGATCCTGCCTCCAGGAATCTCAGAATGAGACTGTGTCTGAGAGCTGTCTCCTGTTTTATAATCCTCTCTAGCACTGGGATTAAAGGTGTGCACCACTGGGATTAAAGGCATACATCACCCGGTTTCTATGGCAACTAGTGTGGCTACTGGGATTAAAAATGTGTGTCACCACTGCCTGGTCTGTAAGGCTGACCAGTGAAGCTGTTTTACTTTCTGATCTTCAGGCAACCTTTATTTATTAAAAGAAAAATGAAATGCCACTGTAGGAACTAAAGATCATGTGGAAATGACACTCATAGAAATGAAACTGCTTTTTCAAATTTCCAAGTCTTCTCATTTAGAGTCTGTTTTAGGTGATTTTATTTCACTGTGACCAAAATATCTGGCAGAAGAAACTTATAGAGGAGAGGGTGCTTCGTTTGGATCACAGCTTCAGGGAGATTTCAGTCCAACATCATGAGAAATGAATGCAATGGAGGCAGCTCCACCCACTGTGGTGGGTGAGTATGAGGGCAGCTGTACCCATGGATGGGAGCTGATGAGGAAGCATTCCATGCACAGCCAGAACCAAGGGTAGGTAACATTAAGGCCTTCCCAGACAACCGAGTAGCAGACCACAGAGTCTGGCAGTTCTTAGTCTATGCCAAATAATTTGCATTTTCTCTCCTAAAGGTCTTTGTGTGAGGCTACAGTCAGACTTCACAGGATGCTGGGGATTTTCTCTGAGTAGCTCATTCCTGATGCTGGGTTTCTAATTTACTCAAGAGGTTGCTGCTTCCCAAAGCAGATGGCGTAGCCTGACCAACTCAGAGAACAAAAGACAGACTTCAGATGAAAAACTTGTGTTTCTGTGACTAAGGATTTAGCCAACTACCTGGTTTAGGGTGTATAATTTATCATAAAGGAGATGTGGAGGAAATAGCACTTATTCTAGCTACAGAAATGGTTTTTAATAAATTTTTTACTCATGAAGTTAAAAAAAGAACAGGGTCCTAATTTAACCTTGTGGTTGGGATTTTGAATAAGAAAAAAAGTTTAAATTACCTAGGGAAGCCATCCCCTTAGTCAGAGTTTCAGTGCTTTCCAGATTCCTGTGCCAATTAAAGCATTTTGAACTTCAGTTAAATACCAAAAAGTCAAATAATGATTTGTTTAGAGTCCCCTTGCCCTCCTCCTCCTCTCCTCCCCCTCCTCACTTCTCTTCCTTGCTTTCTTTGTTTTCTCTCCTCCATCTTACTTCTCTTTCCTCTTTCTTTTCTCCTTCTGTTCTTTCATTTTGTTAAAAAAAACTTGCTGTTGTTTATAAGAATTTATCAATTAATTATTTGGATATCAGTTTGACTGACCTAAAGTTTCTCAACATATGCTTTATGTCAGTAACAGCTTGTATGTTTTCATTCATTTTCAGATGCTTTTGCTCTTTCTGTTTCCTTCTCTGTCTTCCCTGATTCCTCCTTACCTTGCACCACTGTATTTGGGACCTTTTGTAGAATGACCCAATCCTGAAATTGAATGAACTTGACTCCTCAAGGGAGAATTGCAAGGAATCAACTGGACTTACTCCTCTTTTGCCAGACACTCTTGCAGAAGTTTTGATGAGAAGAATTAGTTGGCTAGAAGTAGTCTTGAGTTTGGGACATTTCCAATATCTGTACTTTTCCTAGTTGTCATTAGCATAAATATTTGAGACTCAACAACTAAAAGAATTTGAAAAATGCATTGACTGAAAATTTTTATCACAGACACTCCATTTCAGCTGGCATCTCTCACTCTTTAAAAGGTCTCTTGTTTTAAAAAGCACTTTCTTTTGTCCTACTGGGTTCTAATTATGTAAACAACCCTCTGGGGAGACACAAAGATGACACCAACACAGCTCCTTCTCTTACCACTGAAAAACATGCAGAGACATAAGTCAAAAGAGAATGCTGAGACAAACAAATAGTAAGAGAAAACACTGAAGAAGAGAAGGCCTAGGCACGCCCTGTTTGATTTTTAGACAGAGTATACCAAAGGAGGGCAGAAGAAAGAACATCTTGGGGTTGTAGCTAAGCAAAGATAAGTAGCAAAGAGGTGATTAGAGCATAGCTGTGTGTGGAAGGCGTTAAAAAGTAGAGTTGAAGCAGAAAACATTTTAGGTGAACAGGCAAGTCCCAGGTTGTGTCATGAACAATTGTAGGTTTTGCCAACCATTTAGTAAACTCTGGATAAAACTGTATGGCCATTGCTAGCAGCCTTGGGACAAAAGTTGAATAAATAGGCAGGTCAAAACCTCTTGTACAGATGAGAAGTAGCCATATGTAAGTCCTCGGAAGGCAGGAAGTAGGACTTGTCTTTGGCTCCCGAGAGACTTGAAATGTCTGGCACATGTTCAGTACATGATAGATGTTTCACTTCTCGAATTATGAGCTATAACTCAGTCTTGTCCAACTCCACCAGCTGGTTATTTAAAATGAGAATGTAGTCACACTACGGGAATAACAGTCCTGAATAACATTTGCCTCAGTTGCCAAAAGTATCCTCTTCCCCAACTATTCCATTTATTCCTAAGGCCTCATGGGATGTTTCATATGTACTCAAATATTATCACCACTCCTTATTCTTTCTCTCTGGTCTTTATCCAGAAAATGGAAAATACAAAAGTCATATCCACCCTGCCAAACTGCCACCCTTTCTAGGATATACCTAACCAATGCTTATCTCCAGCATCCCCAAAGCTGCTATAGTGAAGGCCATAGTTACATTGTAGTACCTTCTGACCCCTGGGATTTAAGCTTTACTAATTTTAGGGAAAAAAATCCCTTCAGGATTATACCAGTATTACTGTTATAGACATGAAGCTTTGTTCTGTTTCCCGAGTCTAACATAGTCATTTTTCAAAGGCTGTGTTTACTTTCCATCTGGCCTAACAATGAGCAAAAGTTAGGCACCATGCAGCCATTTTTTACACAACATTCCATCTTTCTTCTTTTCGAAAATCATTTATATAGGATGTGTGTGAACATGAAATGGTTTTGTTTCACTGAAGAGGTATGGAAAATGGGGTGGGGTGGGTTGGTCCCTAGGGAGAATGAGTTCAGCAGAGAATGGATGAGAGCACAGTTCAAAGCCATAAACACTTATGGCACACTATTCTGGAGTTATTTGAGGAAAAGCCGTAGTTTTATTTGTAAACACAGGAAAAAATATTGTGACTTGTGTTATATTCTGAATGCACTCCAACAATTTCTATGTTAAAGAACTTATTATTGAAGTAGCCTCATTTGGCGCCAATGTCTTTAACAGGTGGTTACATGGGAGCAGAGTTCTCATGAATGGGATTAGTGCCCCTGTGAGAAGAAACATAAAAGGAAGGATCTCTCTCTCTCTCTCTCTCTCTCTCTCTCTCTCTCTCTTTCTCTCTCCATACTTTTTTCTCTTTCCTTCCCTCCTTGCCTCAGTCCCCTCTCACTAACACGAAGATACAGTAGGTAGCTAGCCATCTGCAAACCAAAAAGATCACCCTCTTCAGAAAAATGTTTTCTGTGTAAACTGCTTAACCTGTGACATTTTGTTATAGTTAAGTCAACTGATTAAATCTAAAGAAAAATTCCAGGCAAAATATACCAGAGGAATTCTACAAGTATAGGTTTGAGTCTTAGTGATTTATCAAGTCTCATTGGGGACTCTTAGTTTCCTTATTTATAAAACAGGCATACTACTCAGCACTCAGGATCCCTGTAAGGATAGCGATCATAAGGCATATGGTAAAAATATATTATGTCTACAGTAAAATGGCCATAACAACTAATATACTGTAAGACATTCTCAACCCTAGGGTGATATCTCATCAGGGCTCTCCAAAGAAAGCCTTTGAATAAGTAAAACCGTAAAGAGAGTAGATTTCAGGGGTGTGGATGTAACTCATCTGATAGAATGTTTGTCTAGCATCCACAAAGATCTGGGCTCAATCCTCAGCCTAGCACAAAGTGGGTATGATGACAAAACCAATAATCACAGTACTCAAGCAGTAGAGACAGGAGGATCAGAATCAGAAGTTCAAGGTCATCCACAGCTATAAGTTGAGTTCAAGATCAGATTGGACTATATGAACCTTGTCTAAAAAAATTATAAAGAAAAAAGAGAAAGTAGATTTAAACAGGACATAGTGGAATATACCTGTAATATCAGTACTTGAAAGGCCAAGGCAGATAAATTATGAGTTTGAGACCAGCCTTGGCTGTATATTGAGTTCTAGGCCAATAAAGGCTACAAAGATAGATCCTAACTCAAAAGAAAAAATAAATGTAGCTGTATTTGGTGCTCCTCATTTCTTAGTCCCCAAATCTACTAAGAATATAGCCTAATCAATTAGCTTACATGCTAGTGGCAGCACCTCTGTTTTGCTTAAGTCTTAAAAAGAAGGAAGTAGTCCTAGCTTGTGATAGAAACTCTGGAATTAGTAGAAGTGTAGGATGAGATCTGATTGTATGCTCATTCTCCCAAACTCTTTGTATCACATACTGAAGATGACTTATTGTTCCATAATTAATTTTGGATTCTAAGGTCTTGAGTATTTTATTTCATTGATCACTGTGTTCACTTTGGTCAAAAAGCATCAGTATGGAAGCCTTACACTGTATATCTGCATATATGGAACATGGAGTTTCCCATCCACCATTGTTTTCAAGCATGCCTCCCATAAATCAGAAAATCATCATTTCGTAGACACATTCCCCTTGCAAAAAAAGATCAGCTTCTATCTAATCAAAATCTTACAAATATTCTGGGATGAATAACGACCTTATTTCCTCCGAGGGTTATGTTTGTAAGCCCAGAGGTTCCTGGGCAGAGTTAAAATTGCATAATTTATTTCCATTGACAACTTCCAATACCATGAAGAAGGTTTTGAAAGGGTGTGATTGCAAATCTCAAGTGTTTTGTGTAATTTATGATGTATTTGGAAATCATTCAGCCTAACATGGTGGCTCATGTCACAGCACTCAGGAGGCTGAGGCAGAAGGATTGTTGTGAGTTCATAGCTAGCCTAGACTACATACTAAATTCAAAGCCAGCCTGTGATAAACAGTGAAACCCTGTCTCAAGTGAAGCAAAAATAAAAGATTATTGTTAACACAATGTTTTATCCCAGGCAACATTACAGCAAGAAACTTCTTGATGTTTACTTCTCCGAAAGATACAAAACCTACCAAATCTTGTCTCTGTCTAAAAACTAGATGACCATTCTATAGGTTGTGTGACTGAGGAACTAGAGTAGCATTCAAGAAAACAGAACTCATTTTTTTTTTTTGCCCACATCTTATGGCCTGGAAGAAGAGTGCTTCAAGGTGCCTCCTCACATTTCACTGAACCTTTTGGTCATTGTAGACAAACCACCTCTGGGAAAGAAAGAAAGAAAGAAAGAAAGAAAGAAAGAAAGAAAGAAAGAAAGAAAGAAAGAAAGAAAGAAAGAAAGAAAGAAAGAAAGAAAGAAAG
>NC_022026.1:59884390-59897512 GCF_000317375.1 Microtus ochrogaster | reverse complement strand
AGAAAGAAAGAAAGAAAGAAAGAAAGAAAGAAAGAAAGAAAGAAAGAAAGAAAGAAAGAAAGAAAGAAAGAAAGAAAGAAAGAAAGAAAGAACTTGGTAAGAGCTTTGGACTGGCTGGCAATAAACAAATGTGTTCACTAATGGCACCCAAACACATAATCATCATGAAAACAAGAGTCATAGCCAATATTTCAGACATTTCATGAAAAAGATGCCAGTGGAGGTCATCTCTCTGAGGCAGGGCTTCCTAGGAGAAAGTTCTCAGAAGTCTTAAGTGTTTTCCTTTCCATTGCTTGAAGGTCAACCCAAATCACCTCTTCTTCAAATAGATTTGAGTTTCATAGTCACATAAAATGACCAAGCTAGAATATGTCTTTGTTTATGAAGCCAGTCAAGTTAAAGGTATAAGGGTGACTCAGGCTTTCCCCGAGTTCTCTGCTTATTCAGAACCAGGAATATTTACATCATAACTGATCTTAAAATAGCAACTGTTTTTAAAAGCCTCCACACTAACTCCTGACTTTCTTTGCTATTCCAGTGGTCACTGCTTAGAAGGTGTATGAAAACATGTATCTCTTTCTGCTTCTTTTTCTTATTTTCATTTCCACCAAGGAATATTATTATGCTGGATATAATTCTAGAATTCATCAGAGCTGATAAAAATATCTTAAATCTCTTTGCTCACCACAGGAATGTTTTAAGAGAATTTATCTCCAGCACCGGGATATTTAGAAAATAGCCTACATGAGTAGTTGCCTGAGAGATAATGTAAAGTACAAAATTTTCCATTAAATTATTTAGCCTATAAGAATCCCAAGTTGGAGTTAAAAAGATAGCTCCAAAGTTAAGAGCACCTACTGTTTTTGCAGAGGAAATGGGTTTAATTTCCAGCACCTACATGGTGGCTTTGAACCATCTGTAATTCAGTTCTAGGGCATTTGACACCTTTGGCCTCTATGGGCACCCATACTCATGTGCACATACTCATACAGAGGCATACATCCATACAATTTAAAAATAAAAGAAATCTTTGCGTTTTAAATTAGAATCTCAATATCCTCCTCCTCTCTCTATTTCTCTTACCCCCTTTCCTCAGCCTCTCAGCTGCTGGAAGAAAATCTTGCATGACTATCTTACTTAGGGTATCTATTGTTGTGATAAACAGCATGACCATAAAAAATGTGGGAAGGAAAGGATTTATTTCATCTTACAGTTTGTAGTCCATCAGTCAGAGAAATCAGGGCAGGAACCTGAAGTAGGAACTGGAGCAGAAGCCATGAAGGAGTGTTGCTTATTGTTGTGCTCCTCTGAGCTGGTTCAGTTTCGTTTCTAATTCACCCAGGTACCACTGCCCATATCCAGCATGAATTAAGAAAATGTTCTATAGACTTAGGGACAGGCTAAGCTTTTGGAGGCATTTTACCAATTAAGATCCCCTCTTCAAAGGTATGGCTAGGTTTGTATCAAGCTGGCAGAAACCAACCAGTACAAAGAATGTCATGACTGCAGTGCAGGGAAGGAGAAATCAGGAGATCCAAATGATTCCTCATGATGAAAAAATAGAGCTAAGAATCTGCAGAAAACAAGGCAGCTAGAGTTCACAGATCAGAGAAAAGAAGGAATATTCTGGGTCTCTGCAAGCCCCCTCTCCATGAGTGTTCAGCAGAGCATTGATAAACACATGCATAAGGAAAATACATAGGTTGGGAAGAAAACCACCTAAAAGGTTCAAAGGCAATGAATCCAAGCACTGAAGAAGCAGGGTTATGTGGATTACAAATTCAAGGAGAAGCTAGGCTACATAAAGAAATACTGGCTCAACAAATTCACCAATTAGTTTTTAGAAGGGCAGGAGAAAGTTTAGAAAGTAATGAATTTGTTCATTTTCAAGAGTCAGAGCTAGTTTCATGGGTATATACATATATGAAAACAGATTGCACATACTTATATACAACATATTTTATCAGATGCACATAAATAAAACTATTAAAATATAGTGGTTACACGTTAGTAGTATAATTTCTATAGAGAATTCTTCTTGTTCTACTTGGAATTAATAGTTTATGATAAATAGTTCTCATAGACAAATATCCATTCATTGATTGTAGAAGTATTTGATCCAAATGCAAAGGACTAAAATATTTTAAAAGACCAAACTGTAAACAAAATATTTATTAAAAATTACAAAATAAACATTGGGCAAGGTCTCACTCTATTCAGGACCTAGATAGCTTATATATAGCTGTGATTTCTTTCTCTGGAAAACCTAAAGGCAGTGGCCAATTTTCTATGTGATAAGCATCCCTTTCTTCACCCATTGCTATGTCTTTACCAGGTGAAATGGGTTAGTTGGCTCTCTAGTGCCTCAATCCTAAACATGGTTTATATACTTCCAAAAGTTCCATGCCCAACCATTATTCCCTTATGTGTTAGAATTTCCACACAGAGATTTTTGTTAAGAAGTAAATACTAAATCAAGTAATTAGATAAGAATAATCTAGAAGGAAGATGGATGGTGGGCTGTTTCTGTGCCAGAGAAAAGCCTGGGGTGAAGGACACTCTCCCTCTGCAAGCTCCTCTAAGCCTGTGGGAATATAAATGACCCCCAAATCTGACTCTACCTGGTTCATCTCTGAAAACAAATCTCGGTGTTTTTCCACAGATTTTTCTCTTTCATCTAAAATGGTTAGGACAATTTTACAGACAAGGAAACAAACAAACGACTAATTCCCCAAATTATGTATAGGACTGAGAGAAAGGAGAAATCAACATAGCAAGAACATCCAATGGAACAGGCTGGTTGGTGTATTTGGTCTCATCTCAAACTGCCTTACCTTGGAATCAGCACATGGTATTGAGTAGAGTGAAGGGACCAATGAGCGCACCTGACACAAAGCCTGCATCTGAATTAGCAGTGAATGCTTTGACACATGTTGCTTTATTTTTTTTCAGCTAAGAGAGGCATAAAGCAACACTGGAACAAGCAGAACAAAACAGGAGCAGCTGCATTTCCCTGAATCAACATCTTTCCCAGTCACTTCACTCCCAAGTGAGGCAGGGGAATGTGTGGGATTTGGTAGCACTGAGCAAATCCTTTGCTTCTTTTTCATTGTTCTTGTATGATATTTGCTCATTTAAAAATATTGATATTTCATTTTTTTGAAAACATTATAGCATGAAGATTGGTGAGATGTCTCAACACTTACTGTGCAAGGTGGAGACCTGCATTCAAACCCTCAGCATCCACATAAAAAATAAATTAGGCCATGTAATCCCAGCACTATAAGGGTAATAAGAAAAAACTCAGAGAACTACAATTAGGTAAGATTTAAGTTGGGAAAGAATTCTACATTCTATTCGAGTCTTGGAGCCCATATTTATATTGAGTTCCAAGGCCACCATTGCATGTACCCAATGTGTGTGTGTGTGTGTGTATACATATATATATATATGTATATATATATATATACATATATATATATATATATATTAGAATACAAGGAGAGGTGTACATAGAGGAATAACAGGCAGGCAAGGCTGCTGGAATCTTGTTAGTAGGATGTTGTAGTAGATTATTAAAGAAGTTCTTCTGTGGAGTGTGTATCCCTGTGTCCACATTCCTTTGCAAGATGCTTCTTCTGCTTCTTGAATTCACAGGTAGAATCTCTTGCCCCTTTTCTTGAACATGGGATGTTTTGGGGACTTATTTTGATTACTGTAATGATCAACTTTCTATTGCATGAATGGAGTTTGTTCGACATACTGAGTATTTTCTGAAAGTAGGTTGTCTGAGTACAGGGAAAGATTTCCTCAATGTCTAGAGGTACTGCTCAGTGCTAAACTTCTTAGCAAACCTCTTCAAGATCCCAGGTGCCAACTCCTCGCAT
This sequence comes from Microtus ochrogaster, assembly GCF_000317375.1. Classification (NCBI taxonomy): domain Eukaryota; kingdom Metazoa; phylum Chordata; class Mammalia; order Rodentia; family Cricetidae; genus Microtus; species Microtus ochrogaster. The sequence goes on along the minus strand of NC_022026.1, from coordinate 59,893,625 downwards.
TGCAAGAAAACAGAGTAAAGTTGCTTGGACTTTCTATACTTTTAAGTTGTTAGTTACTTCCTTCCTTACCCTTCGCAGCCAAACATTTTTTCTCTGTCACATTCATGTGGGGCCTTGTCATTAGCCACATTTCTGAAAGCATATAGAAATGATGTTTCACTCTGCAATTTAAACAAATAAAAGGTTATAGGCATTCCCCGTGTTCTGCCATGCATCCTGTATGTGAGTAGGTATCTCAAGATGACTATGAAGTCATGTGAAGATAATGGAGGTTCACAGTGAAAGAAACTTGAGTTGAGTATCTCCATCAACATGGCATTACACTATGTCCTGGTTCAGCTTTCTAGTGCTGTAAAGAGATACCATGACCACGGCAACTCTTAAAAAGTAAAACGTTCCATTGAGGTGACTCACTTACAGTTCTGTGGTGTACTCCATTATTATCATGACAGGAAGTAAGGCAGCATGCTAGTCAAGGTGCTAGAACTGGGAGTCCTTACATCTTAACTGACAGGCAACAGACTGAAACACTTGCTGTGGCTTGAACATATATGAGACCTCAAAGCCTCCCTCCACAGGGACACCCTTTCTCCAACAAGACCACCCTACTTCAACAAGGCCACACTGCCTGATAGTGCCACGCCCATAGGGAGCCATTTTCTTTCACACTATATTCCACTTCCTGGCTCCCAAAGGCTTGTAGCCATATCATAAGGCAAAACTACACTCAGTTCAACTTCAAAAGTCCCTATAGTCTATAAGAGTATCAAACTTATTGAAAAGTCTAAAGTTCAAAGTCTTTTCTGAGATTCATGCAATCTCTTCTATAATTTTCTATAAAACCAAAATTAAAAGCATATTTCCAGCATATAATGGCACAGGATATATATTATCCTCCTAAAATGTAGGAACGGGAGCATAGCGAGGAAATACTGGACCAAGGTAAGACTAAAAGACAGATGGGCAAACTTTAAACTCTGCATCTCCATGTCTGATGTTGAAATGCTCTTTGGATCTCCAAATCCTTTCAGCTTTGTTGACTGCAGCACACTTCTTTCTCTTAGGCTGGTTTCACTCCCTGTTAGCAGCTTTCCTTGCCAGGTATCCCATGACTCTGGATCTCCAACATCTTGGGCTAAGGTAATCTAGGCTTTAACTCCACAGCTTCACACAATGGTCTCTCTAGGCCTCCTTTCAGGGACACCCCTGACACATGCTGGCCTCAGCGACTTTCCTTAGTTGGAGAGTTAGTTCAGTCCTTGACTCTAGAGTTAGTTCTATCTTTAGTTCTACCCTTGACTCTAAACTTAGAACCATGTGGCAAAGCTGCACCTTTCTGATACTTACTAGTGCTAGAAATGGGCCCTTTGTTTAAATTACACCTTCACCAGCTTTCTGTTATATATGGTTTCCTTCACTGCCTAAGCTTGGCTGTTCTGGAGCTTGTTCTGTAGCCCAGGCTGGCCTCAAACTCAGAGATCTACCAGCTTCTGCCTTCTGAGCTATGGGATTAAAGTGCACCACTATACCAGGCTCTAATCTTTTCTTTAATTCCTTTTCACAAATTGGAAATTTAGCTGGGTGGGATCTGGTCCTGAAGTCACCACCCCCTTTATTCCATTTTTTATTATGTTTATCTTCTTGAACACAGGACTTAGCTACATTTCACTTCCTGGTGCTTCTTTTCTCCTCAAATTTTATATTCTATAATTTACCCTGCTAAGCTGGCTTCTTCTCATTATAAATCTTCATTAGAGTTACCACTAATAGCCATGTGACAGTCTACACTAGACTGTTTTGAGATTTCCTCTATCAATGGAATTAATCCAAAACTCTTCACTTTTGCCTCATGTAGACTCTTTGAACAAGGGCAAAAGGAAGCCACATTCTTCACCAAAATATCAAAGACCAATCTCTAGGACATATATTAATATTTTTCTCCTCTGGAACACTGTCATCCAGGTTCCCACAGTTCCTCAAATCACACTCAACACCACTGTCTTTCACGTTCCTACCAGTATGATCCATTAAGCAGCCCTTAAAGCATTCAACTGCTTTTCTATCCACAGTCCCAGGGTCCATCCATATTCTTTCTAACAAAATCATGGTCAGGCCTATCACAGGAATACCCCAGTTCCTCCTACCATCTTCTGTCTTAGTTAGGGTTTCTATTGCTGTGAAAAGACACTATGACCATAGCAACTCTTATAAAAGAAAAACATTTAATTGCTGTGCCTCAATTACAGTTCAGAGATTTAGTCCATTATCATCATGGCAGGAAACAAGACAGCATGCAGGCAGACGTGGTGCTAAAGAAGGAACTGGGAGTTCTGACATCTTGACTCACAGGGAACAAGTAGTCTGAGAAACTGAGTGTGGCTTGAGTATATTTGAGACTTCAAAGCCCACCTCCACAGAGACAGACTTCTAACAAGACCACACCTACTCCAACAAGGCTGCACCTCTTGATAGTACCACTTCCTTTGGGGGCCATTTTCTTTCCAACCATCACACACTATTCTATCAGAAGGAAATCAGAATTTAATCTATCAAGGTACTGAGGCTCTGGGATTGTTTGCAATAGCATCTTATAAAGAGCCACATTCAGGTCAGTATTTGTATGGGGATCTCTATATCTCTGAACAAAGCTTTAACTTTTAGTATTTGCTGCCTTCCATGGTATAAATAATCCAATACTGTAGCTTATTTCAGACTACCAAAATTTGAAATGTCACTGAATTTGGAGCTAGAAAGGACTGCTAACTGTTCGTTCTTTATGAGGCTGTATAAATTTAGCTCGCTACTGTATAATGTGCCCTGACTTATCATCTTAGTTCGCTTTAATTGTTAGCTTTCTAATTGAGAAATTGTGTAGATCAGATTAGCCTGTGAAAATGTCTGTGGGGTATTGTATTAATCAGTAACTGATAGAGGAAGGCCCAAAGTACAGTGGGCAGTACTATCCCTTGGCAGGTAACCCTGAGCTATACAAGAAATGTAACTAGGGCAAGATCTTGACTTGCCCTGTAGTCAGACTGATGACTATCTTAAATATCTCCATAGAAACTTCATCTAGCAACTGATGGAAACAGAGGCAGAGACCCGCATCAAAGCACTGGACTCAGCTCCTAAAGTCCAGTTGAAGAGTGGGAGGAATGAGAATACGAGCAAAGAGGTGAAGACCATGATGGGGACACCCACAGAAACAGTCTACCTGAGCTATGGGAGCTCACCAACACCAGCAGGACTGGGAAGGAACGAGAAAGAGACCAAACTAGTCCTTCTGATTGTGGTTTACAGTTGCATGGCTGTGGCAGACTGAGGGGCCACTTGCAGTGGCACCAGGATTTGTCCCTGCTGCAGGTACGGGCTTTGGGGAACCTATTCTCTTTGGATGGATACCTTGTTCAGCCTAGATATAGTAAGGAGGGCCTTGGACCTTCCCCAAAGCCTTTCCCTCTCTGAGGATTGGGTAGAGGTGGGGTGGGAGGGTATGTGGAGCGAATGGGATGAGGGAAGGGAGTGGGGGGAGGGAGTGGGCACTTGGATTGGTATGTATAATGAAAAAAGATAGTTTGTTTTCTCTTTTTAAAAAAATCAATTATATACTTAAAATTAAAAATAAAAATAAATGTAGCTAGGCACAAACCTGTCAGTGAGCCAGGAAGCAGCATTTCTTCATGGTTTCTGTTCCAAGTCTTGCTCCAGTTCTTGTCCTGACTTCTTCAATGATGGATGGTAACCTAGAAGTGTGGGCCAGAAAATCTTTGCCCTGAGTTGGTTTCAGTCAGAATATTTAATCACAGAAGCATAAGGGAAACTAGAACACTAATTTACTCTGTCATATTCCACAACAATGAGAATTTGCAAGACTCCTACAATCTATCACAAAGATTCCTAGATTAGGTAAAGTCTAGGTGAGCCAACAGACCCTCCTAATATTTGCTAACTAATTGGACTGTGACTTAAGTGTGTAGTTACTGAAATCTGAGGATTGTTTGGAAATTTCATTTCTCCTTAGCACCTGGCACTGTGCTTTGCACTGGGCAGGCATTGCTAAATGTTTATGGAATTCAATTATTAATGTTTGCTCCTTACAAAATTCGGGTAGCATTTAATCCTCACGTCTACTTTTTAGTGTTACTCTTAAGACTAAAGACTAAAAATGTTCCGAATCCAAGTAGTCTAAATATCATTGTCTGTATATTGAATATATGTACAGTCACTCATCAGTATGGAAACAGAAGAGAAATGGGTTTAGGAATCAGAAGATATTTATGTTCCTTCCATTAAAGGGCATGATAATTTCATAGAAACTGCACATATCCTCCTGCATATTTTAAATTATCTCTATATTATTGTTAATACACAAAGTAATGAAAATACTGTGTATAAAGGTGCTGTACTACAATGTTTCAGGGGAGATAAGAAAAAATAATTACATGTTCAAATACTACTTACACACAAATATTTGCAATGTATAGCTCATTAAATCCACATATGCAGAATTCATGGACATGGGATTCTAACTAAACGTATGTTGTTTTATTCATATTACTTATGTGCTAAGAAATATCAGTTTGGTGCACTCATGTTATGGTTTATAGCCTTTAAATTGGCTTGCAAAGAACTAACTACCTGCTGCTTATACTGAGGAGGAGGATGTATATTTGTACATTGCTATCATCACTGGTCCTAGAAGGAAGAGTTTCTTCTAAAGGAACATATATAATATATTCTAGGCCTAATATTCTATTTTTTTAATTTTTTTGTTCCCAGATGCCATGCTGTTTTGAAAGTGAAATCTTAAAATAAACAGAGAAACCAACAAAACTGGATTCTTAAAATTTAAAAAGAAGTCTAAAGACTTTGAGCATATCCTAACATGCACAGTTCAGGACAGGAAGCAAATTGAATATCAAATTCCTTCAGAGATATCTTTTCACAGTCATAAATATTACTGCAAGTAGAATCAGGCTTCAGATTTTTATATGTTCTTTTGTGATTTCATTCGATTCTTACTTAAATGTGGTATACACATGTTGAAACAAACAAACAGACTACATACTGGAGTACGTAGTTAAAGGTTCAATTTTTTCCTTCAAGCCTATAATGAAAATGTGAATGCTGATGCATTTAAGGCTGTGATAGAATATGTAGTTTCATTCAGAGATTAAGCACAAACTTGAACACTAGAATAGACCATAGACATGGCAGACATATAAAGTTCTAAGAAATTGTCCTTCAAACAGCAGAAAATATAAGATGGAGGGTTTCTTAAAAATAGAATTTTAAAACAAATCTAAAATTTTAGTCTTTTTTTCTCTTGAAAAAGATTGGAAAACTTGGAATTGATTCTTACACTTCTGAATTAAAACATATAATACTGTCATTAAAGACAAAGTGTTGGGGCTAGAGAGATAACTTGATGGTTGAAAGTATATATTGCTCTTGCAGAAAACTCAGGTTGGGTTCCCAACACCTATTTCAGGTGACTTACAAACATCTATAACTCCAGCTCCATGGATGTTCCATGGGCATTGGCACTCACATGTCTGCTTGCATGTTCACCTGTGCGCATGCACACACACACACACACACACACACACACACACACACACACACGCTTGCATAAAATTAAAAATAAAAATAAATGAAAGATAATCTGTTTTTTTTGTTCAGTTCATTATCTTAACTATTTTTTTTTGCTTTATAAATAATACCACTCGAAATTTCCACCTCCTCCTATTTCTCTTCCACTCCCCCACTCTCCCTCCCCCTCCAGTCCTAAGAGAAGGCAGGGTACCCTGTCCTGTGGGAAGTCCAAGGCCCTCCCTCCTCCATCCAGGTCTAGGAAGGTGAGCATCCAAACAGATTAGGCTCCCCAAAAGCCAGTACATGCAGTAGAATCAAATCCCAGTGCCATTATCATTTGCTTCTCAGTCAGCCCCCATTTTCAGCCACATTCAGAGAGTCCGGTTTGATCACATGCTCCATCAGTCCCAGTCCAACTGGCCTTGGTGAGCTCCCAATAGATCAGTCCCACCGTCTCGTGGGTGGAAGAACCGCTGGCGGTCCTGACTTCCTTGCTCATGTTCTCCCTCTTCAACTGGACCTTAGGAGCTCAGTCCAGTGCTCCGATGTGGGTCTCTATCTCTATCTCCATCCATCCGCGGACAAACATAATTTGTAAAAGAAAGAAAACTGTCAACTTGGTAACAACTAGTCTTTAAGTGAGAAACAAATGCATAGAACTTGCTCCCCTTATTACTTTAATATTAAAGCATAAACAGGCTAGATTCCTTTCTTCCATCTGAGCTAATAATAATCAGAAGAAAAAAACATTTTCCAACAAAACTAAATACCTGAAACAAAAGAATGTCATGAAGGCAGCTTTTATTTTTCTGAGAAAAAAATAGGCATGGGTTACAGGAGTATTTAAAATGTCTCATTTACAGCGTAAAGTTGAAAGGTAGATGTAATTCTTATACCTCTAAGTATTTGTTGGATTTCTATCTCTTCCTTACCACTGGGTATCCTTTATATGTAAATAAGATAAGGTAATTAGATAGTCTTATTCAGTATTTATCATTTTCTCTTTTTTTGCTGTTTTTCTTTTTGTAAATTTTTCAAGACAGGGTTTCTGTGTGTAGCTTTGGAGCATGTCCTGGAACTAGTTCTTGTAGACCAGGCTGGCCTTGAACTCACAGAGATCCGCCTGCCTCTGCCTCCCGAGTGCTGGGATTAAAGGTGTGTGCCACCAGCACTGCCCATTTATCATTTTTATTCATCAGATTGTTCCTGTGTAAATTGAACATTTATTGTAGCACTACATAATAGATTTTAAAATCTGTAAATGAGTTCCTACTTTCATATTGAAACAAGCCTGCTAGCTTATGTATAACATCAAAACTGTTTGCTGTTTATAAAAAAAGGATATAATAGGATGGGGAGCAAGTTAATTATTAATTTAACAATGAACTAACAATTTTGTATCTGGTGACTTTAAGGTGCACTCACCTCTGGTAGTGACTTGAATTTGGTATGTAAAAAGGGGTTAGTGATTTTTCATTGCTGCTAAAAATGGCAACTCCCTCTGTGTCCTTTTTGTTCCTTAAAGCTCTTAGTATACAAGTGAACATTTGGATGCAAGACCTTATGTAACAAACAAAGGTGATATATGAAGTATGTAAATTGAATATAAAAGTGCTACTCTTAAAGAGTTGATCTAGAGTATGGCTAAACATGCATATGTGCAATCTATTAGAAGAACTTAATCTGGCAAAAAAAAAGAATTCATAGTACTGCTGATGGTTTGACTTTGATTTAAATGCTACACTTGTAAAACATATAAACTTGATAAGCAAAATTTCAGGGCAACAAACAAAATTTCAGGCATGTGAGCCAGTTCTCCCCGACTTGGGGGAAAATCCTCTTTAATGACAGTTTTCATCATGGCTGTGGTTCACCCATCTCGGCTGCACTAAAATTTACTAGGTCTAAATTTTATGTTTAAAGGGTTTTCTGGAGAAATGGCCAAGCAGTTGGCTACTGTAGCAGAGGATCTGAGTTTGAGTTCACACAATTCACATGACAGATCACAACCACCTGTAACTCCACATCCAGGCGATCTGACACCCTCTTCCAGCTTCTTCAGTCACCAGGTATCATATGGTAGATATACACACATGCAGATACTCACACATACACATAAAAATAAGAAAATCCTAAAAGGGGAGTTATCTAAATTGTAATTCAAGTTATTTTTAAAACCGGAAGATCTAATCCTCTTGATTAGACTTACTATACTCTATTATTTTACAAATGAATGTGAATTAATGATATTTATACATTGACAACACACTTTTATCTTGCTCTTTTTCAAACTCATGTTGATGCTAAAAGGTCTTTGCTAAGCCAGATATGGTATCTCAAGACTTTTAGAAGGAAGAGCAGATGGAGCTCTGTGACTTTGAGGCCAGCCTGGTCTACGTGATGAGCTCCATGACAGTCATGGTTATGTAGAGAGACCCTGTCTGAAAATAAATAAATAATAAAAAAAGTAAAAATCACTGAGAATAGAATGCAGCAATCGTCGTGGATGCAACACCAATCATTATGGTTACAAAAGCAAACATTATGATACATGTAGCACACCCTCCTTAAGACTACATGAAAGTTTTGGGTACCTTGTAATATTCTTGGAAGTTTCTATAAGTAAAAAAATCCACGCTAAACATACCCCCACTGTGCAATGTTATGTAAAACCAAAAAAATACTCTTTGAACAAAATCCATTTGTCAGTTTGTGAATTCAAAGGATAAGATATCAACTGCTTGTTTCTATACCACTTACATGGATCAATAATTGTATAGGAGTAAAAGATGTGACTCAAAGAAAATGGCTTTGAACACTCATTTGAACAACTTTTTCTTATTCTACATTGAAGTCACATATTTGGGACACTGTAAATCTAATTCCACATTATATTATTTATTGATTGATTATTCTTAAGCAATTTCATTATGCATATAATGTATCTTAATCACATTCAACACAAATCTCCCTTTCCACTCCAACATGCTAGAATGTTGATTGGCTTGATCTTGTGCAACCATTGTGTAGGTAAACATAGTTGTTCTGAGTTCATGAGTACAATCGCCATATCTTGTCCAGAAGCTAGTATTTCACAGCATTCATTCCCATCCTTTTGCTTTTATATTCTGGTTGTCCCCTCTTCAGTGATTTTCTCTGAGGCTTGCGCGGTTGATATAAATGTGCTATTTATGGTTGATTTTGCAACAGTCACTTATTCTCAGTTGATTTGGGAGTCCCACAACAAGTAAGGCTAAATGCAGATGGTTTCACTGAAAATCTTTGAAAAACGTTGGGTTCAAAATACCATCATTCAAAATGGTCAAGAGAGAGGGCTCGCAGTCGTGGCGGCGGAGAGTGGCACAGCGCTGCAATCAAAAATAGGCTTTGGGGGACCGGCAGCGACAGAAGCAAGCGGCGGGGACCAGCATGGAGGCAGAGGCAAGAGGCGGGACCAGAGGGGTCCGGGGCCGCAGCGGCGGGACCTGCGCAGTGGCAGAGGCACACACGAGGCTGGGAAGGGCAGCGCAATAGTGAGAGCAGACTTCCCACTGCGCTTGGATCAAAGAGGTAGGCCCCTTGTTGGCAAGGTCACTGGCAAACGGAGAGTCTGGTCCTGATCCTGAAGACCCTTCGGAGG
>NC_022026.1:59854337-59868688 GCF_000317375.1 Microtus ochrogaster | reverse complement strand
AATAAATTAAAAAAAAAACAAAAAAACAAAAAAAAAACCAAAATGGTCAAGAGATTACATCAAAGCCTGAAGGTTTATTGAGTGTTGTGAAGAAGGCAATGAGCCTCTAAACTGGGGGTCAAGAACAGCTGATGGCAGAGATGTATAGAGAACAGGAGAAGGAAATTGTAAGTTTTACATATTAACTGTTGATACAGTCATCTTTCTTTTCACATTTAGCTTTCCAAATACTTACAAAGGTTTATAAAATTTTGCTCTGGGGAATCTAATTAATCCAATGGGGAGGAAGATGCTATTAGCATCAGAGATTTCCTAGTAAATCAGTCAGATCAGTTTCTATTGCCTCCCATAACCAAAATATTCTACTCCTATACACCAACCTGCATATTGTAGTCAAGTGAGAGATCATCCAATATGAGCAGTATGAAAGAAAGTGAACAAAACAAGCAAAAAAGAAACTCAGGAAAAAGACTAATCAAAACAAAGAATACTTCCAAGCAAAGGTTTATCCATGTCTTCAGAAAGAAAGTGTCATATTCACAAAACAAGAACAAAATGGCAGAAAGAAGATTTGGAATACACTAAGAAGTTATTTAATTTAATATCTAAATATATAAGTAGGCATGAGGACCGGAGGTAAGATTGTTGTAATAGAAAGGCCGCTTATTGGTTCCCAGCTGCTTAGCCCCGAAATACTGTGTATTAATTAAATCACTGCTTGGCCTATTAGCTTTAGCTTCTTATTGGATAACTTTTATATATTAATTTAACCCATCTCCATTAATCTGTGTATTGCTATGTGGCAGTGGATTACCAGGTAAAGTTCCATTCATCTCCGGCAGGGCTACATCACTTCTCTCTTTGCTCTGCCTCCTTTCTCCCAGGATTCAACTTAGTTTTCCATGCCTAGCTCTGCTCCCCTATAGCTCTGCTATAGGCCCAAAGCAGTTCTTTTATTTATCAGTGGTGATCACAGCATACAGAGGGACATACCACATCACCCTATAACCCATATAAATACTGAGCAAATGTGGCATCTCAGCCACAATTCCATCTGAGTGGAGACAGAGAATTCCTGGAGGAAGCAAGCTAGCAAGGTTACCTTACGGGCAAGCTCTGAATTTGATGGAAAAACACTGCCTCTGTGAATACAGAGAAAGAGTAATTGAGGATGATTCTTGACATCAACTCTTGCCTACACATGGAAACTTACAGACATGCACATGTAAACATGCACTCACACACATGCAGAAGTGCTCATTCGCGCACACACACAGACACACACACACATACACACACCACTACCACCACCATCCATACAAAAAAATGCAAAAGAATGGAAGCAGGGCTGGAGAGATGGCTCAGTGGTTAAGAGCACTGCCTGCTCTTCCAAAGGTCCTGAGTTCAATTCCCAGCAACCACATAGTGGCTCACAACCATCTGTAATGAGATCTGGTGCCCTCTTCTGGCCTGCAGGCACACATGTAGACAGAATACTGAAAATACTGTATACATAATAAATACATAAATCTGTATAAATAATATATATGATAAATACATAAATGTATATATAATAAATAAATCTTCAAAAAAGAATGGAAGCAAAAATAAAAATTTGTTGAGAAAGTACAAAATAGAGCAAAAATCATTAAGGATTATAAGATAGAGAGGAGGAAGATATTTGAACAACTTTGTTAATTTGTCTAAGGAAACTAAAATATCTTAAATCACTTGAACTTACTTTGAAAAACAGTTGTCTTTTTATTTATAGTTTGGTTACTTAATATTATAGGGGTAAAGAGTTTAAAAATTAAATAAGTTGTTCAGACTTAGCAGAAGAGTAACCGTTGTCCCTCTAGCCTGCTTCTGCATCCTCTAAACACAAACTCAGGAGAAGAAAAGAACACTACAATAGAAGCATTCCTCTGATTAAGATACTTATATAATGTTTGTGTATTGATATATATTTACCATATTGCAGTGTACATTTCTACAGTTGTTTATTGTCTTAGTCTTTAAGTTAGATAGATATTCCAAAACAGTACTTGATATCAGCAAAACTTGAGAGAGGAGGCTAAAGAGATGGATGCCCCAGTGGTTAAGAATGTCGGGTGCTCTTGCAGAGAACCAAGATTTGGATATCTGTACCCAAAATTTCAATATCAACATTTCTTAATTTGGATAGTAAGGGACTCACAACTGCCTATGACTCAGGCTCCAGGGGCTCTGCCACTCTCAGGACTCTGTGAGAAGCTGAACACATATGGACAGGCAGATATATATACATCATCTTTTCAAAAATTGATTTCCCAACTAGATCTGACATACAATGAAACTATTAAATATGAGAACAAAGTAAAGCTGCTGACAGTCTTAAAATCTTTGCTTTTTGTGTCCTTTCTCTGGAAATGCCTGGATTCTGTGTTCACAATAAATAGAAGAAGACTCAAGGCAATAGGACAGTCAGGAAGAAGGCCAAAGTTTGAGGGATGGAAAGGAGACTGAGGGGGAAGCATTTTTAGGCACAGAAAACAAAAGTGAAATAAAAAAAAGAAACATGTTTATTCCCAACAATGAAAAAAAAGATCAAGTGAGCAGAGGAGAAAAAAGGGTGGCTCCCTAATTTATTTAATCTCAATCAAAATCCCACCTGATTGCTTATAGGAATGGAAACTGTGATTCTAAAACAAACACTAAACAGTAAAGGATCTAAAGTAACCAAATAAAGTCTGTGGCAATACCTCAGTCACTAAAATGTTTGCCTTACATAAACACAAGTTGAGACTCCAGAATCCATGAGTGTAGGGTGTGGGGAGTGTGGGAAGCCTGACATGCTGGGACATACTTGTAATTCCAGCTCTGGAACAGCAGAGATAGGCAGATCCCTTGGGCTCACTGGTCAACTAGCAAGTCAATGAACGATCCTGTCTCAAAAGCAGAGGTTGGGACCTGGGAAACCACAGTAAAGGTTGTCCTCTGGCATCCATACTCATTTGCTTGCACACATACATACAAACACATAAACATACACAAATGCATACATATAAAAATAATAATAATAAAATAACCAAATAAGCTTCTCCTATCCTGCTGCAATCAGCCCAGCAGGTGTTAGTTTGTTATTTTTGTCAAAGTACTTTCCTATGCTCAACCTGTAGCCTCTGAGAACATCCATCTCCATTCTAGCCAGGGAACCCTCCACAGACCCAGCAGAACAAAGGTGCTTCTAAACAGCATTTACACTGAAACAACTCACAGAATTCAAGATGAAGTATCAAAGCAGACAATATCAATCACCAAGCAGGAGCTGGTCCATATCTGGGGAGAGGGATAGCATTTCCTTCTTATGTTTCTGCTGAGACATCAAAAACTAACCAAACTGAAGATGAAGCAGAATACAATAATGTCATTAGTCAATCAAAGAGAGTCTCAGAAGAATAAAGGGGACCTGGAAAAAGAATTCCAAGGAGTTCCAAGTGCAAATGTGATGACACAGGTTCCAGAGAAGGTTGTCATGGCAAGAAGTGCCAAGCCATTCCGTTTCAAGACCGGCAGTCTCAGTCAACTACATCCAAACCTTGGCACTACAGCTACTCCATGCCCTTGTGTTAGGTGAAACCTTACAAGATTTCTGAATTTAGAAGATCTCAGTCATCTTAAAATGAAGAAATCATGCAGCTGCCAAGCTAAAGAGACCTCATTTCATGAAATGAATAGTTAATCAGCACTCATCACTTGAGCAGTATCTCCACAGCCCAGCTCCTGTCCATCTTCTCCAGATGTTACCTGATGACAGAGACACTCTTTCCTCTACTCGAGGCTTTTTGTCACTTATCCAGTCTTCCACTCACAGGGCTTACCACCGGATCATGGGTGTGTTAGATGGAAATTGCAGACCTTCAATGGGTGCCACGTCTTATCCTCAACATGACAATATAAGACACAGCAATTCCACTTTCGACACAGCAATGGAAGCAAGTTTGGAGGAGATGACTGCCATGGATGCAGCTTCGTTGAGACGACAGATAATCAAGCTGAACAGACGTTTGCAGCATTTAGAGGAGGAGAACAAGGAACGAGCCAAAAGGGAAATAGTCATGTACTCAGTTACTGTAGCCTTCTGGCTGCTGAACACCTGGCTTTGGTTGCGCCGCTAGAGGTGACCTCAGTTCGCAAAACTAATGTCTTGTCATCTAGGAATATAGAGCTTGCAAGCTTCTTTTTTGTTTCTGTCTTTGCTTTGCAATGCCATTTCTATAACCCATGCCTCCTGCTAATGAATTTCTTCCAGGAAGTAGGAAGGGAGCAGGCAATGGAGATATAGTCTGTCACTCAGCTGTATTTACTTGGGACCAGTTCTGTATTGATGGGATGTTAAGGAGGTCATCCAGTTCTTGTTTTGAAGGCAAGAATTTAGTCATGAAGCACACAGTTTAAGCAGTTTATTTAGCAAAGTTAAGCTAATCAAACACTCCAAAGAGTATAGAGTGGAGTTCCTCAGAGTAGAACCCACCGAGCTCTATTTTGATAAAGGTGTTTATGAATATTTATGAGGCTGGTGGCACAATTGTAAACTAAGTAAGGAAATTAATTTTCCCTTCCAAATCATGATGGGCCAGATCTCTCTTCTATGGTAGTTTTCAAATGATCATTCCAAACCCAGGGGTCAAAACTGCAATGCCAGTGATATATAATGACACCAGGTCTTTTGAGAATGCATATCCTACATTAGTGCACATGTGTGAAAGAACATTTTGTTGCCTTTCTGGAGTGAGAACAACCTAACTGCAGCTTCAGGGATTCTTAACCACAAAAGCTTATCCTGATCATCAGGAGACACAGCCACAAAGACATAACTAGAGTTTTTCTCAGTTGCCCCATATCTAACTTCTGGCCTACCTCATATCAGTAATATCAATTGTAAGAACTCTTCCTGTGGGTTTTGTTAGGGAGATTTAGGTTTTTTTTTTAATCACTTGCTTTTGTTTTGCCTCACCAATCTATACAACTAACTGAGTGGGATAGAAAGTACAGAAACAATAAGATTCAGAAAAGCAGCTGTAAAAGAAAAACAATATTCTGACCTCTTTCTCAGACACTTTGAGTGGTTTTCTTTTTTCTTTATTTTTGTTTTTTGTTTTTCAAGACAGGATTTCTCTGTGTAACAGCCTTGGCTATCCTGAAACTAGCTCTGTAGACGAGGCTGGCCTCGAACTCACAGAAATCCACCTGCCTCTGCCTCCTGAGTGCTGGGATTAAACGTGTGCACTACCCCGCCCAGTGAATTGCTCTTATTAAATATTCTTCCATCCAACTTTTCAATATTAGCACTTTTGGAATTCTGATCTGTTCTCAGGTTTAATTTGTCTTTGAGAAGGAAGGAAAAGAAAAGATAAATGAGATGCAACTAAGGAAAGCATACATCTAAATTGAATTATTTTTATTCATAACATATAAAGATATATTCTTTTTCTTCTATTCTGCAGTATTAGCAACTAAACTCAAAGCTTTGTTCATGTCACACTGCTGCTTCCTGAGATGAATTCCTGGCTATTGGGTTTGGGGATTTTGTTTTGAAGTAGAGTATTGCTATGTAGCTCAGGATGGTCTTGAGTACTCAATCTTTCTGCCTAAGTTACCTAAGTAATAGAATCATAGGCATGGCACAGTTTTGTGGGACTAAGGATGAAGCCCAAGGCTCTATTCATGTTGTATCTCCAGTTCCTAAAGAACACAATGAGAAGGATAATTTAATTATAAATGAGAAAAAGATTCAGAGATATTCACTTTAAAATGCACAATAATGAGAAATAAATAAATAATAGAAAATTGTTAACTTTACTCACTAGAGAAATATATCTTAAAATCACAGCAAATGGCTGAAAAGAGGTTCAGCTATTAAGATCGCTTGTTGCTCTTACAAAGGACCAAAGTCCATGTCCAAGAACCCACATGATAGTCAATGACCATAAGTTACTCCAATTTCAGATAATCCAATGTCTTCTCTGGTCTCAGTTGGCAGGGAACAAACATTGTGCATAGACATATATGTAAGCAAACACCCACACATAAAATAAAAACAATAATCTTTTAAAGTGAAAGGGTGCCTTAACTACCCTTCCCCTATAAACCAAATAATGACTACCAGCAATTGTCATTATAGTACCCTCATCCAGTAACTGATGGAAGCAAATGCAGAAATCCACGGCTAGACACTGGGCTGAGCTCTTGGAGTCCAGTCTTAGAGAGGGAGGAGTGATAATATGAGCAATGGGTCAAGACCATGATGGGGAAACTCACAGAAACAGCTGACCTGAGCTAGTGGGAGCTCACTGACTCTGGGCTGACAGCTGGGGAAGCTGTATAAGACTGAACTAGGCCCTCTGAATGTAGGTGACAGTTATGTGGCTTGAGCAGATTGTGGGGCCACTGACTGTGGAACCATTATTTATCCCTAGTGCATGAGCTGCCTTTTTGAAGCCAGATCCCTATGGAGAGATACCTTGCTCAGCCTAGATAAAGGGAGAAAAGCCTTGGTCCTGCCTCAAGTGATGTGACAGACTTTGGTGACCCCTCATGGAAGGCCTCACCTTTTCTGAGGAATGGATAGGGGGAAGCAGGGAGAGTGGAAGGAGGGGAGGGAGAGGGAACTGGAATTGATATGTAAAATGTAAAAAGATCGTTCTGGTAAAAAAATGACATCTTGAAATTTGCATGCAAATGGATGGAACTAGGAATCACTATACTGAGTGAGGTAACTCAGACTCAGAAAGAGGAGCACGGTATGTACTTACTAATAAGTAGATATTAGACATAAAGCAAAGGATAATGAGCCTATAGTCCACAACCCCAGAGAAGCTAGATGACAAGGAGAACCCTACGAGAAACATACATAGTTTCCCCTGGGAAGGAGAAATAGACAAGATCTCTCCTGATTGGGAGGGTGGAATGGGGGTAGAAGGAAAGACCCAAGGGGACAAGGAGAGAAGGGGAGAGAGGAGAACTTGAGGGAACAAGATGGTTGAGATGGGGAAATAACAGAGAGACAGACAGACAGACAGACAGAGAGAGAGAGACAGAGAGAGAGAGAGAGAGACAGAGACAGAGACAGAGACAGAGACAGAGACAGAGACAGAGAGAGAGAGCAAGGAAAAAGGTATTTTGATTGAGGGAGCCATTATGGGGATAGCAAAAAAAAAAAAAAAAAAAAAACCAACCCTGGAACTAGAAAAATTCCAAAGAATCCACAAGGATGACCTCAGCTAAGACCCTAAGCAATAGTGGAGAGGGTGCCTGAACTGGCCTCACCCTGTAGTCAGATTGATGACTATCTTAAATATCACCATAGAACCTTCATCCAGCAAGCAATCAAATCAGATACAGAGAACCATAGCGTAGTATAACAATGAAAGGGCCTGCTTGTTTGTTGGGGTTTTCTGTCCTGCCCAGTTCCCCACAGCCGGCAAGCCCCAAAGAAAATCACACAGAGATCTCTATAAGTTATAAAGCTGATTGGCCCATTAGCTCAGGCTACTTATTAGGCTCTTGTAGCTTATATTAACTATTCTAATTATTCTAATCTATTTTAGCCATATGGCTTGGTACCTTTTTCAGCTGGCAGGTCACATCCTGCTTCCTCGGTGATCTGCGCAGGACTGGGAGGAATCAATTTCCTCCTTCCCAGAATTCTCCTGTTCTCAATGCATCATTTCTACTTCCTGTCTGGTTTTCCCACTTATACTTCATGCCTGGCCAATCAGCATTTATTTAAAACATGATTGACAGATTACAGACAATTCCCCTGCACCACTTCCCCTCTTTAAAAAAAAATATTCTTAGTCCATTTTGGGGGAACATGGGCATAGTATTCCAGGCTACTTCCAGCTGGTTGGGGGAGCTGATAATCTTATGGGGACCCAAAGAAAATTTAGAGTTATGATCAAGTCCTGACTGATCATATCCTGTGAGTCTTGATCATCTCAGGCAGCAGTCTTGAACTTGTTCTGGATGAAGAACTTAGACATCTGGGCCATCTATTCCTGCCGGAGATTTCTAAGGTGGTTTTCCTTGATCAAAGCTGATTTTTCTTAACTCTGAATAAATCCACAGCCTCTCATTTTCTGTGGAAACAAAAGCAAAATCTCTTCTCCAAATTAACATACCTTTTGACTTCAATTTTGAAGTCAAGGTATTTTCAAAATACCTATCTTAGATTAATTCTGCAGCATTTATAAGCAAATATCTTTTTGTAGCTGTTGCTCCTTCCTCAGCATTCAAACAATTTAAAGAGCATAACAGCATACAATATCAAGATTCTCTGTGCATTTTCCATCTTTATGTGGCTTTATTTTAACCTCTATTTCTTTTATTTTTACTTTTAACTTTTGGCTTTTTGAGACAGGTTCTCTGTGTATCTTTGTCCTGGAACTCACTCTGTAAAACAGGCTATCCTTGAATTCAGAGATCTGTCTGTCTCTGCCTCCCAGGTAAATCCTACTGGTGTATGCCACCATAACTGGCTACTCTCTCTCTTTTTTTTTTTTACTCAGAGAACTTTAACCTTTAGCCTGTATATATTTTTATCACACTGTAAACCATTTAGAGGTTTTCTTCCTCTTTGAATCTCTCTTTATTGTATATCTCTCTTTTTCTGACCACATTGGTGTTTAATTTGTTAAGGAATATGGAGAAGTGTTTTGCCACAACTCTATGGCATTTTAAGGTCCTTGCTAGCAAGAAAGCTGCAACAGTGTGTCCATAAACAACACTCAAAAGCTCCTATGGCATTTCAAGGTCCTTGCCAGGAAGTAAGCTGCAACAGTGTGTCCATTGCTCCATAGTCAGGACCGCCTGCTTGAAAGAGTCAGAGTTTTCCCTGGCAGGAAGGCCCAGAAAGCCAGCATTTTAAAAGTGAGCAGCTTTTTTCCTGCTACGGCTGAAAACTGAAATGCTTTACTCTAGGCTTTACCTAACTTTCTCAGGCTTTCTGTGGATGTAGTTATCCACATGGGCACCATTTGTAGCATGAGGTGTCCTGCTAGTTGGGGTTTCTGTCCTGCCCAGTTCCCCACAGCTGGCAAACCCCAAACAAAAAATCAGTCCCCTTCATTGTTATAGTGGAGTACTGGACTGAACTCTCAAAATTCAGTCAGAGAGGGAGGAGTGAGAATACAAGCAAAAGTGTCAAGACCACTATGAGGATACTCACTGAAACAGCTTGCCTGAGCTAATGGGAGCTCAACAACTCCAGTCTGACAGTGAGAGAACCAGCATAGGACCAAACTAGGCCTTCTGAATGTAGGTGACAGTTGTATGGCTGAGGCAGACTGTGGGAACACTGGTAATGAGACCAGGATTTAACCCTACTGCTTGTATTGACATTCTGGATCCTATACCCTTTGGAGAGATACCTTGCTCAGCCTAGATATAGTGATGAGGGTCTTGGTTCTGCCTCAAAGCAATGTGTTAGACTTTGATGACTCCCCATGGGAAGCGGTACTCCTCTCTGAGGAGTGGATGGGGCTGGAAAGGAAGTGGGAGTGGGAGGAGGGAAGGGAGTGGGAACTGGGATTGGTATGTAAAATGAAAAAAGAGAGCTTCTAAAATAAATAAATATTAAAAAATAAAATAAAAAAGTTGAACACACACGCAAAAAAAGTAATCAGCTGGGCAGTGGTGGCACACACTTTTAATCCCAGAACTCGGCAGGCAGAGGTAGGCAGATCTCTGTGAGTTTAAGGCCAGCCTGGTTTACAAGAGCTAGTGCCAGGACAGGCTCTAAAGCTACAAAGAAAATCCCTGCCTCCAAAAAACAACAACAAAAAGTGAAAAACTACTTATGACCACTATTGTAACAAAAACCAATACCCAAGATCAGTATGAATGTAAACCAAATGAGCTGCTAAGCATAGATGAGAACAGAAAGCGGTACTGTCATTCTGGAGAACCATTTAGTAGCTTCTTATAAAAATTCAAGAAGAGCTATCTGCTTATGATTTGCAGGTACTTTCCTAGAAGAAAAAGAAATATGTGTCTAAAGAGAATGAGTGCTCATAAAAGCTGTGTCATTGTTAAAATCTGAAAACAACCAAAATGTCTCCTGGAATTGGAAGAAATGAACCAGTTGTGCTAGACCCATACACATACTTCTAGTTTACAAGACAAATGAACAAATGGCAGACAAATATTACATGACTGAATCTCAAAATACTATGTCAAGTCAATGCAGTTCAATTAAAAAACCTACAGATTGCAAATGCACATCTATATAAAATGCTAGAGAAAGCATGGAACATAGACCAGTGTGTCCTGTACATGTGTGTGTATGCACTTGGGGAAGGGAGTAGTGGGAATAAACTTAAAAAAAGCACAAGGGAGATTTCTAGGATGATAAAGTGCTTCATATCTAGATTGTGACATCAATTTATTAAATTCCTTCAAATCATATGCTTTAAATTGCTCTACTTTAATATATGCAAAGTATACATCAATGAAGTTAATTCTCTTAAAATCAATGTAACTCACCACATTAATAAAACAAAAAAGCCCCAAACCAGATGATTATATCAGTAATGCAGAAAAAGCATTAATTAAAATTAACTATTGACTCATAGTAAAAATTATCAGCCTCAGAAGAACAGTAAACTGCACTGGAAATTCTGTTTTACAAAGACCCTAGAGTAAACATGACACTGGAGAGATGCTAAAAGCTGTCCCTTGGAAATGAATGTAGATATTTTCCACTTACTAGTCCATTTAGCATTGTAGTAGATATCCAAGCTAGTGTCATTAGGAAATAAAATAAATATGATTAAAATAGAAAAACTAAAACTTACAGATCTGTGCCTGTAGAAAACCTCTAGTTCATTTTTAAAAAGTAAGTTTATCAACATTAATACAAATTTAACTCCTCCTGTATTTTTATATACCAGGGAAATCAATTACAGAGTGAATTTTTCAGTAAATGCAATGTACAACATCATCACAAAGCATCAAATACCTAAACTCTAATCTAAAGGATGAGCTGTAGTAAGTAACTCTACACAGAAAACTGAAAGAGAGGGAGAGAGCAAGAGAGAGAAAGTGAAATACTACACCAGTAGAAAGATCCCAATTATAGCACATCAGGGAATGCAGTAAAATCTGAATACCACTTTTCTCAAACATATCATTGAGATTCCAATTAAAATCATAACTTTCTCATCAAAATTAAAAATGGAGTCCAAAATTTGTAACAAATGCAAAAAGCCTAGAATATTCAAAGCAATATCAGAGAACATTGACTAAAGTAGCCATCAAAACTGTAGTTCTGATGATAAATACAATGTGGTATTGTCACAAGAATAGGCAAATAAAACAGGAAGACAGAATAGCTATTGCAGAAATACAAATAAACAGTCAAAAACATTAGATTCATTATGAAAGGTGTTTTGCACAGCAGTGGGAAACATCTTTTCAACGATATTGGAAAAAAGTGTTGGATTAAATTTCTACATTAAATATCATGACTAACACCCAATTTAAAAAAATCAATCTCAGGAATGTCATAGATTCAAAAAATATATAAAGTTTTTGAAGCAGAGAAAGATTTTAGGAAGGGCAAACAAAATTAGCATTTATTATTAAAGGGTTGATAGATTAGATTACATTAAAAGTGAAAATATTTAATTGTAGTGGTTCACTTACAGTTCAAACGTTCAGTCCATTACCATCATGGTAGGACAAAGCAGTGTTCAGGGAGATATGGTGCTGGAGAAGTAGCTGAGAGTTCTACATCTTGCAGGCAATGGGATGTTGTCTGTCACACTGGGTAGTATCTTGAGCATAGGAGACCTCAAAGCCCATCCCCACAAGTGACACACACTTCCTCCAACAAGGCTACACCTATTTCAACATGGACACACCTCCTAATAATGCCACTCCCTATGAGATTATGGGGATAATTATGTTTAAACTATCACAAATAACAGAAGACTTGTATCCAGAGAATTTATAAAAAATCCCTGTGTAACAACTCTACCCAATGTAAAAAGTGAGCAAGAGTTGAAGAAATACATCACCCAAGTGGATATTTAAATGACAAATACACATATTAAAAGTACTCAAATTATATATACCACCACATTTAGTAAAGTGCTACTATTAAAATGTTAAATATTAAAAATATTTTCAAGTGCTGATGAGAATGTAGAATAGGCACTCCCACCCACAGTCTGTAGGAGTGTGAAGTATAATGATCACCATGCAAAACTGTTTGGAATTATCTACTAAGGCTGATTTCACCATAGCCAACCACCTAACAATTCTGTCTCCACATATAATCTAACACAAAGAGTGCATATGTACCATCAAGTTTCGCCTGAAATATTTTTATCAAGGTTACTCAAAATAAAGCACACAACTGAAAACATGAGCTTACTAACATGGGGTTGTAGATGTAACTCATTGGTAGAGAGTATGTGAGGCCCAGTATTCTATCTACTGCACTGCCAAAAGGTAAACAGAAGTTTACTTATGGATTAAAATGGAGGCATGAAAATGAGGAAGCTATACCTATAATGGTTTAGATAAAATGATGCAGTTCACTGAGGGACAGCGGCAGGCCATGGGGGGGGTGGCCAGGTCCTACTGCCCAAGGCCTCTGTGGGTCTAAGGAGGGTAGGAGGCAGTGGGTGAGAGACCTTGGCCAGTTGGTGGGGTAGCAGGTTCCATGAGGAGCCACAGCAGGTGGGAGATGGATAGGCATGCCATGCAGAGAGAGGGTTTGTGGTGCAGGAGAATTATCTGTATTCTGTCAATCATGTATTTTAATAAAACACTGATTGGCCAGGCAGGAAGTATAGGTGGGTCAACCAGACAGGAAGTAGAGGTGGGGCATGAGAACAGGAGAATGCTGGAAAGGAGGAAGCCCATTCCTCCCATTCCAGCCCAGACCACCGAAAGGCAAGATGTAACCTGTTCAACTGAGAAAGGTGGCTAACATAGATAAGAACAATGGGTTAATATAAGCTACAAGAGCTAATAAGAAGACTGAGCTAATGGGCCAATCAGTTTATAATTAATGCAGACTCTGTGTGATTTTCTTTGTGGCTTGCCAGCTGTGGGGTACCAGGCGGGATGGAAACCCCAACAAGCAGGGCACTCATTGTTACAGGTTTGGGTACAGTTTATTCAATGGGTTATGGAAAGAAAGGAAGGGGGAAGGAGGATGGGAAGAAGAGAGACAGAGAGAGGGGGGAGAGAGATAGAGGAGGAAGGAGAGATGAGGCAGCAGCCACCTCTTCCAGAGAGAGGGAGAGAGAGAGAGAGAGAGAGAGAGAGAGAGAGAGAGAGAGAGAGAGAGAGAGACTGGCAGAGCAAGAGCTCACAGGCTGGAAGAGGAAGGAACATGTGCTTGCCTGGGCAAAAGTGGGGAGTGGATGGGCTTGTCTCTTAAAGGGACAGGATAGACCATTACATTTCCATCTCTTTTTTTATAATAAAATGGCAGGAGGTTAGGCGCCACAGGTTAAAGGAATTGTGATGGTTGATTCTCAAGACTGATTCCTCCTTATTTGTGGGCATCATCTTGGAGGGTGGAATCCTGAGAAAGCTGGGTGCTGGTCACATCCTGGGGTAGCTGGTCTCTTTATACCTGTCCAGGGTTTGTGGTATGGAAATGTCCAGTGTCTTTTAGGCCTGTTTAAGGTGGATCCTTCCATTCAGCTCCCTGGAACTCACAAGAATGTTTTGGGTTTGTGAAAACATAAGTTTTAAACAGCAGCATATTTATATCAGAATGACTGTGAGAGAGGAGAGGGAAGGAGGCTACAGCCACCTCTTTCAAAGAAGGACAGGGCAGAGAGAGAGCTTATAGGCTGGAAGAGGAAAGAAGATCCATTTGCCTTGGCAGAAGGGGGAGTGAGCAGGGCTTGTCTCTTAAAGGGACAGGACAAGTCTGTAGCAGTTCATAACATTCCCATCTCTTTCTTATAATAAAATGTTATGGTTTAGATAAATACTGTGGTTCCCCCAAGGGGCAACAACAGGCCATGAGGGGCAGATGGGTCACACTACCCAAGGCCTCTGTGGATACTGGGCAGGTGGGAGGCGGTGGGTGAGAGACCTCAACACATTGACAGGGCAGCTGGTGAGAGACAGAGATGGGTTGGCATGCCATTCAGATTGAGTATTTAGTGGGTTATGAAACTAAAGGGAAGGGGGAAGAGGGAGAGAAAGGGGGAAGAGGGAAAGAAGGAAAGAGGGAGGGAAAGAGAAAGAGAGGAAGAGAGAGAGGGAGGGAGGGGAGAGAGAGAGAGAAAGAGAGAGAGAGGAAGGAAGGAAGGAAGGAAGGAAGGAAGGAAGGAAGGAAG
>NC_022026.1:59845223-59854237 GCF_000317375.1 Microtus ochrogaster | reverse complement strand
GGAGGAGGAGGAGGAGGAGGAAGAGGAGGAGGAGAAGGAAGGAAGGAAGGAAGGAAGGAAGGAAGAAGAAAGAGAAATGGGGAGGAGAGGAGAAGAGGCCTCGGCTACCTCTTCTGAAGAGAGGGGGCATACAGTGAGCTCATAGGCTAGAAGAGGAAGGTAGATCTGCTTGCCTCAGTGGAATGGGGGAGTGAGTGGTGTTTAGTCAAAAGTGAGATCCCAGCCCTCTAGGACCCCTATATCCAAAGAGTCTAGAATGTAATATTGAGTTAGACTCCAATTTCCAGCCTGCCAAGTGTTTGGACTCCAACTCCCAGCCTGACAAGCACTGACCCCTCCCTGAGAAGGGTCAGGACTACTCCCACGGGGCATTTAGACTTGCACCAGAAAAAGGAACATGTGGTTTGAGGTTTGGGTAGGCTCCTCTCCCAACCATGCTGTCTCAGTACACCCAAGAGTGCCACATTTATTAAACACGGGCATTTTAATTCAGACTAATCTGGTTTGATTGGAGTTCATTGTTGGCAGAGTGGCTTTTCTTAAGATTAAACCAAACAAGTCGGACTTGTCTCTTAAAGGAACAGGACAGACCATTACAATACCTACAAACAATATGAATAAACCTCACACATACTTTTAAATTAAAACTTTTTTATAGCAGTTAGTAATTAAACTCAGGGCATTGAGTATGGTAGGCACATGCTTTACCACTGATTTACCTTCACAACACTTCTTTATCTTTTTTCCACCCCTCTCTCTTTTCCTGTATTTATTTATTTGTAACAGAGTCTCATAAAGTTCAGTCTGGTTATTAATAATCAAGAATGATCATCAATTTCTTTTTTCATCTCATTTTTATTGACATGTACATATATATGATGAATTTTAATTGTTTATATCCCTCAATTCTCCCTCTATCCCTACCTCTCTCACTAAAACTTTTCTTCTCAACAAGTCCCCCTCCGACTTACATATCTTCTTTTTGTGTGACCCATTGACTTTAGCTAGAGTTGTTTGCCTGAGGTTATTTACTAGAGCATGGCCAACTAATCTCTAGCTACATCACTAAACAAAATGATACCCCTCCATGAACAACCATAAGTAGTCTCTCAGGGAGGGATAGAGCATTTGGGGCCCTTTCCCATGCATGGTGAAATTTTGAAGGGTTCACACAGCTACAATGAGTTTATGAGTCTAATACCTATGCCATGTCTAGAAGACTGTGGTGAGCCCACAAGTATACAGTAAATGGCTGGCAGATCTATTAGACTAATCCACGCAAAGTGTATACGTACATGTCCACACAGAGAAACCCATTCAGCAGAGCTGTGGGGACTTATCGTTTGGAAAAGTTACTGTTAAATTTGTTAAAACCCTGTGAAGTCATAATTCTTCCCTTCAAAATGGGATTCATTCCCAAAATATCCCAACAGTATCACTTCTGTCCAGGCAAAAGAATGGCCTTCCATGAGGCCTTAGAGTGATAACATTCACTCTTTGTTTCAGCAGTCAAATCCACATAAACTCAATCCCTCACAATTATCTTTGCCAACAAATCATGTAGGAATTTCAAAAAAATAGGAAGACAGCATCTGGATTTCAGGGACTTTTAATAACTTCATCTAATGGTTTGAAATGTCAGGTATTTCTCCTTGGATGCTGGCCCCTCCTGGGTAGTGTCACCCCCTTCTTGGAGTGCCACTTTGTCTGGTTTTACCCGCCCATTTTTGATTCTGAAATGCATATCATCATTGTCTTTGCCTATGGAATTTTTTAATCATATCTGTAAAAACTAAAAGCTTGGTGAAGATCACCCCCTTTTCTTCTTCTCTTTGTTTCTTCACCCAAAGGAATAAAGAACATGTACATGAGTTGATTTATTCTGTTTACCCTCAGATCCAATTAGCCAGGTTTTCACTTGCCATAGCAAATCTTAGCTGGACCTTGAGGGGGTGCTGGGGTAGACACTCAAGGTCCTTAATAGAAGACATCTTTTTGCTGGACATTTCCTCAATCCTTTGGCTCTTACTTTCTCCCAACCCCTCTTCTGATATGTCCCTAAGCATTGCTGAGGAGCTACAGTTGTCTTATTTGAGGCTGAACACTCCAGCATCATTTATTTTCTGCACTTTAGCCAGAAACAACAGTATTACATTCCAACCTAGGGACAATGACGTCCCAAGCCTTGAGTTCTTAAACAAGGTTATAGATTCAGGTCTTGGGGGGGGGGCAGCAGGACTTGGGAATAGGCTTCAAATCCAAAAAAAAAATGGCAGTTTGTGGTCCCCCCATAAAAGTCATGCCACTATTGTACTAGAATCTACATCTTGTCTGTTGTTATTGCAGCTTTCAAGTTTCACAATTGAGTAATATTTACTCATTCTTCTACCTCAGCAGCCTGCATAACATCAGACCTTCAATTTCTGATCTGCCTGTCTCAATAACCTTAGTGTTGAGATTACAAGAGTGGGCTGCCATGTCTAGTTTTATGCATTTCTAGGGATACAACCCAGGGCTTTCTGCATGCTAGATAAGTACTCTCTCAACTGAGCCAAATCACTAGCCATTGCTTTTATTTTTGAGACAGGGTCTTACTAAGTTTCCTAGACTGTCTTCAACTTGAAATCTTCCTGCCTAACCTTCTCAAGTATCTAAAATGATAGACCTTCACCACTATGCCCAGTTCAGCCAATTTCCAGCAAAATAAGTCAAACAAAAAATTATAAAAGTCTACTTACAGAAACTTCACTAACAGTCTTAGTGACTGCTAGTCTTTGAATTAAGGTGACAGTAACCTAGGAGTGCCCATAATGGTTGAGTTTTAAATCATATGATTATGTATCCATCACTGGAAGGTTCACTGATGTTTGGAACACAGACAGAAGTTCCATGGAGGGGCAGTAAAATCTGGTGACCCAACAACTTCATTCCGCATTATGTTACCTATTAACCATTTCCTACACAGAACCATAAATGGACATATATTTAAATGTTCACTATAATGCTGCTGGTGATACAAGAAATGAAGCACAGGCTCCATCACTGGAAACTGGGACTGGTAGAATGTGGTAGCAGCACCCCATAAAGTCCAACCCAGAATTTGAAGCAACATGAATAAACATTAAAAACAGTGCTTAATTTGTAAAAAGAAATAAAATGAGAGCTATCTAACACTGTACAACTCATGTAAATTAAACATTATCTGGACAAAATAGGGTACATTTATCAAAAATACACAGAAACTGACTGCATGTGTACATTTTAAAAAGCAAGGAAAATAAAAATACAGAATGGGGGGCTGGAGATATGGCTCAGTGATTAAGAGCATTGCCTGCTCTTCCAAAGGTCCTGAGTTCAATTCCCAGCAACCCACATGGTGACCCACAACCATCTGTAGTGAGGTCTGGTGGCCTCTTCTGGCCTGCAGACATACATATAGACAGAATATTGTATACATAATAAATAAATAAGTAAATATTTAAAAAATACAGAATTGTAAATAAAAGGAAAATTTTGGGTGCTGGTTGTAGTGCAATTATTTCACATGTACTAGAACATAAGACTCTAAGTTCTATTCCCCAGTACTGCAAAATAATAATAGTAAGGGGCTTTGGATATAACTACAAACAGATTATTTGCCTAACATATGAGGATTTAGCTGAACTCTTAGGACTACACAAAAGGGAAGCAGAATGGGGGAATGTACGAGGGATGAAGGCAGTATCAGATGGATATCTTCAGCAAACAGTCAAGGTTACTACTCCTGGTGGGACACATTCATGTAAATGTGCCTGTAGATACCAGGCACTTAAGGGCATAGCTTCTGTGGTACAGCCAAATGTGTAACTTAAAGTTAAACAGGAATCTTCTGGACAAAATGAGGGCTAGTCAATGAAATAACTGTTCTCTATTCTTCCAAAATACCAGTCATTACAGACAATGAAAGGATTGTGAATCTGTTTGACGTTCAGGACTAAAGATCTGGTAGCTAAGAGGTGAACTGCAGATGAGATGCTAAAGTAGAAACAGGACAAGTCAGGTGAGTATAGAAATCTGAAGGAGGCATGTATGACACCCTCATGTTAATTTTGCTTTCTGTCGTATACACATGATACGGATATCTGGAGAATTCAGAGCACATGGAAACCATCACACTAAAATTTCTGGTATAAACAAACTAGGAATTTTACCAACTCCAAGTGTCCAACTTCCCAGCACTGGGAGTCTGAGGCAGGAAGTCTGCCACAAGTTCCAGATCAGCCAGAGACACATGACAAGCCCATATCAAAAGAAAAGAAACCAAGATAAAAGGTGCAGGTTCTGGTACTCACAAAGCTTTCCAACCATCAGCAAAACATTAATTTCCAACTGTTCTTGGACAATTTCATCAATCCAAGAGAGCAGCTCTATTTACACTAGCAGTCATCCCTCACTCCCTTCTATCCCAGCTCCTAAAAACCTGTGTGTCTAGAGAATTGCTTACTGTGGCAATTGTGTATCAACAGAATTGGACAGTATATGGCTTTCTGTAACTCGTTTTCCTCACTGAGCATGATTTTAAAGTTCACCCCCATTGCAGTCTAAATTTCTACTGTTCTTTTTGTTTTCTAAGATGGGGGACTCATGTCGCCAGTCTGGCCTTCATCTCCTGATCCTTGTATCTTCATCTCCTACCAGACCCAGTTTATACTTTCTTTTAAGGCTAAAGTTTATTTCAGTTGATGGGCATTGGGGTTATTTCTATCACTTGGCTATATTGGAAATGTTAACATCATTGTTAATATGCATACTAGTATTTGACTTTGCTTTCAATTCTTTTAGGCATATACCTAGGAGTGGCAACTGGTTTTTGTTAAGAATCACCATTTTTGCAGTTGTACCATTTTAAATTTTCACTAGCATTTTTTTAGTGTTTATATTTTGCAATATATTTTACTTATACATGTATGTATCTCTCTATAGTTGTGCTTCTCACTTCTAGACAAAGCCACCAAACATTTGGTCTATTTTTTCCAGGGGTCTCACAGAGGGGAGGGGGACTTGGTGAAAAAGTGAGTCTCTGATCATTTGCACCCTTTAACACTGTGTTTACTCATACCATTCTGATAAATGTGCCAAGTGTCTTGGACTTTCATGACAGCGGCCGAATGTCTACATTTAACTCTACTTTGCTACCTTCTCCTTGGAGCTAGCATCATATTGTAGACAGTATAAGCCCAATCTCACAGTACTACTTCAAATGCCAATTGCATGTTGCCATTTACATTTGTCTGTCCACCTATCTATATATCAATAGTTCTAATATATCAATAGTTCCCAGAACACCTCATGCTGGGGAAATCGTGGTATAGCTCACAGAAGTCAGGGAAGTTGACTTAACATTTCTCATTTATCCTAAGGGAACCAAGTAAGAAACAGCCCAACCAAAGTCATGTATGTGGTAACAAGTGTTGGAAGATACCGGGATTCCATTCCTTCCCAAGGTCACATGCTCAGTAGCACATCCATCAGAGGCTTTTTGAGCTTCAGAGTTGGAGGATGTTCCATTAAATTCATTAATCAGGCAATAATGAATGTCACCCCCACCCCCAATTCGTGTTGAAACTTGAGATCAGAAGTGTGAGTATAGTAAGATTTCAGGGGATACTGGGCTAAAATAAGTGTGTCAACAAGTGAAAAGGACATGAACAGGGGATGGAGTTAGAAGAGTACCATGGTCAAAATATGTCCCTTTTAAAAATTCCTGTTGAGACTCAGTGTGAAATATTGAGGTAGGTAGGTAAGTAGGGTATTCAGAAGGTTGACTATGTCACAAGCACTCCATGCTTATGGACATTATGGTTTTCTTTATGTGAAAATTGTGTTCAACTCTCTTTTGTATTTTTACCACATGAATAACCACCAAGAAGGTGGCTATCAGACAACAAATGTTGATGTCTTGGACTTATTCCCTGGAGTTGTTAAAAAATAAATTGTCAAGTCTTAGGTGTTTTGTTATAGCCACATGAATGGACTAAGAAAGTGATAACTGGGAGATTGTAGTAATGGCTCAATGTACTTTGGAGGCATGGTTAGGATCCACACCTAATACTACAAATATAGAAAAAAAGCGTCACTTATTCAGTAAGAAGAACAGGGGGCATGAAGCTCCAACCCACTATATCATGATGATTTGGCATCTAGCCACTTTCTAAGCCAACCAGGGCACCCCACTCCACCACCACTTATCAATTAGCATATAAAAGACTGACTCAGTGCTCTAGACTCTAGTGACCTTGGGTAGTCTTGTGTGAGGATAGACCAACTACAATAAAAGATGCTCCTAGCATCCCTATTATTCAGTGGAATACAAGGGCTTCAGACACTGGACATAGTCTGAATATGTATTTCCTGTTATATCACCGTATTTGGCCATACTTAGAGCATCCATTCAGAATTGCTCTGTCACTTGGGAGAAGGAAATGAAACCTAGGGTATGAAACTCTTCACATCTGTCTCCGCAGGCAACACTTTGTTTAGGGATAGGCAAACAACTTCACAGAATTTCAAAACACTCTCCTTTTGAACACTATCAAAATAGTTTTATAATTATGATTTTAATTAAATAAATTCATGCTGTAGAAGCAATTTATCACACTTAAAATGTTGTCAAATACCTGAATAAAGCCCCCCCCCCTTTAGAAGACCAGTGGCTTGGGAACACAATAGGGGATGGAATGAACTGGGATGTAGGAAATATAACCTACCAAAGAACAGACAACACAATCTTTTATAAATTCTAAGTCATTAGCTTCATTTTTATTGAATTCAGCACAAGATGACAAAAACACATTATATTACCATCATTGGCAATTAGTTAATTACATAGACATTTATCTTTAAATCACTTTACTCCTTTTCCATTTTTAAGCATATTAATGGAAAATACATGATTTCTTACTAAAAATCTCTAGTTTATATAACAATTAATAAATACCCCTTTAAAACTATTCCTCTAGTGAGAATTCTAGCTTCAATTTCTACTTTCTAAAAATATTCATAAGTGTAAATTTATTTACCAAAAGAGTAGGCAAATAACCCATATTATTAAACTTGTTTTTCTTCGAAGCAAGTTCCATTCTCTTCTTCCTCTCACCACAGAAAGTCATGCTTGAGCTCCTCAACTAAGCTCCTTCTCATTCCAACACGCTCTCAGAAGGGATGATCGGCAGTAGTGGACAGTCCAGTAAATTCTAGGGCGAGCTTTCAGGGAACTAATGATGGAGTGAGATGCTGAAACACATAAAATGTTCAAATTCTATTGAGACTGGAAAGTCCTTCATAAAAGTTTTGGGGCAATGATGTAGGAAGAACAGAAGTAAACCAGGCTCCTGTGTAGATAGAAAAGAAACCAAAATGAGGAGAAATGGTGAGGTAGGGGAGCAGTGTGCTAAGGTGTTTTACTCTCTGTCAGCAATAACAAATAGAAAACATTTATGATAACACAGTCAGTCTTTAAAAGTAGAGGCAAGAAGAGGAAGGATGACATCACATCTTATCTTTGATCTCTTCAGCTGACAAGGTTGATGAGACTATTTTGGATGAAATCACAATGAAACCATTAATTGCTAAGGTGATCAGCTTCATGGAGGTCTATTCTTTTCAATGAGATAAGTCACACACTCATTTATGGCTCCTAGAAAAGTGACTCAGAAATATTAGAGATAAAAATGTTGATAAAGTGGTCAATGGAGAATCGCTTCCAGGTAGCCTGAAACCCAGCAGACAATGTAGCTGTTCCCTTATAAACACAGAAATCTACATTGTATGCCAGGTTCATGCCCCAGACCTGGATGTTCAACCTGCAAATCATTCAGATTATTTCAATGTAAATGACTGTTTTAACCAAGATGTTAACATTGATATCTGTCTTATTTACCACAAATAAAATAAAACAGAAGTAAAATTTACTGTGATTTACTTGTAGGAGAAATTTCTTCAAATAATGCTATTGGCTGTCATTCATTATGTAATCTTTAAAATGCCCTTTAAAGGTCAAGAGATATATGGAAGTACAGACAGGAAGATAGAAGGATATAATGTTAGGTATATAATACACAGATAGCTGAACAGAAAAGTGTATCTTCATGGAGGATAAGGAGGAAAACACACAGAGGCCTCACCAGTCATAAAACTCTTGAAATACAATGAATGACGGAAGATTCGACTCTAAAAACTGTGTTGTTCCAGATAAAGCTATCATTTCATTAACCTTGTTCTGGGTATCATAACTGACGCTAGATGATGCCACCAGAGACCCAGTAGCCAGATGTAGCTGCTGATTACCAAAGACAGGATCTACACTGGTTACTGAGTCACAGAGGGCACCCTAATCCTTCTAAGAGCTGGACAGTTTGTGGCCTTCTTAGAAGAAAATCTGTGGAAGAAAAGATGTCAATTACAGAAATTAATAAATCAATAACAAGAGTTTTCAGTTGAATATTTATCTTGGGTTGTAAAAATATGTAGCTCTTAACTACCTCTAGATTCACTTACTAAATGTCTAAAACATAAAATTATTAAAATGTAACCGTTGCAATAATATTCAAAGTAGCACCTCATCTGTTTGTTATTTCCGAGCTGTTCCCCTACAAGAGAATACAGGTCTAAATTACTAGCTAGTTTCTTATTGATCCAGCCATTCATTTATCTTTCTAAAAATACTTATTAGGACCCTTTTCTGTATTTCAGTCCAGGACCCGAGGATACAATATTGAAAAAAGATCCCTGACTCTTAGAACTGAGAATTAAAGATGACAATAAGGGTAGAGAAAAACAAGAAAAGAATCCAGCACAAATGCAGCTAGTTCATAGAATAATAAATAGTTGAAATCAGTGGTACTGTTTCTAAGGTAGCTGAGCAGTGTGTGACTGACTGGAAGAAGAGAGGCATACATACATCTAGAGAAAAGGCCCTGGGGCAGTGTGTGTGTGTGTGTGTGTGTGTGTGTGTGTGTGTGTGTGTGAGAGAGAGA
>NC_022026.1:59778122-59845123 GCF_000317375.1 Microtus ochrogaster | reverse complement strand
AGACAGAGAGAGAGAGAGACAGAGAGAGACAGAGAGAGACAGAGAGAGACAGAGAGAGACAGAGAGAAAGAGAGAAAGAAAGAGGCAAGTGTCTAAGGCACAATCGATCCAATGATTTCAAGTAAGGCACTCTATCTCTGCTTTTGATCATCACAGGCAACCACTGTTTTCTATATTTAAGGTCATTATCAAATGTAAAATATAAGCACATGCACCCTAAAGTCCTGCCTCTTTTTTTATTTTAATAATCTGCAGCATTCATTTAGAAAGATTTAGGAGGGTTCTCATCAGGAAGAAAGCTCTCAAAGGCTTACAACTTTCAAATAATACAAGTTTAATGGACATGCAGCTGGACTATAAAATGATAGTCAAATACATGGACAACCAAGGACAGTGGCTTACTACAATACTGTTAACAGTAAGGAAACACAAACAGCTTTCTGGAACCCACAGTGTACTTGGCTCTTTTTGGGAGGACAGCTAGAATTGACAAGGGAAGTAGGCTTTTGTTTGATTGCTTTTTCCCCTTTTAATAATTATAAACTAACTTTATCTATTAGTTGTATTTTAATACTCTTGTAGTCTACAAAGGAGCATGCATATGAGATGAGGGGGAAAATGAGCATTTGTTCAGTTTTTGGCAGGCTCTTACCCTTACTATAATATAAAGCATTTATAGAGACACAAACACACATCTCATAACACTCTACAAGCGTTCCTAAATCACCTTTTATAGAAAAAGCTTCCAGAGCTTAGTTTGATTAGTTCCAATGCCAAGGTTAAACAGATGTTTATTTACACATCTTAGGCCATTTTAGCTACAATCTGTAGACCCAGAGAGGTTAGATATGGAGGAAAGGATGGGATAGGGCAGGATGGGGAGGGAGTTATATGGATCTCCCTGGGAGGGGGAAACAATAGATTTTATGGGTGCAATGGGAGGATCATGTGGTTGAGGGGAGGAAGGGTTGAGGGGGGGAATTTGGGTGGTCTAGAAACCTAGTGCAGTGGAAAGCTTCTAATGAATAATGGGGAAGAGAGTCCCAACTGGCTATATCACCAAATGAAGTTTCCACTACTGGAACTGGGTTACATCCAATTGAGGTGTTGGCCAAAGGGGTCCCATGGAAAACTTCAAAAAATCCAACCCACTGCAAAGAATATAGGTTGTTCGCCACAAACAGATAGAAAGGTCCATTGCTGAACACAACACTCATACAAGTCATTGAAGATGGAGAGGATCGAGCTGCTGCCTACATAGAACTCCAATACTCTGGTGTCTATAACACAGAAAGATATTCTGCAGGCTAGCAAAAGAGAAATCCAAACACTAATGCAGCCACAAAACCTTTGATCTACAATCTGTCCTGTGTGTAAAATACATGCTAGGGCAATGCTGCTACAAAGCTTGTGGAAATGAACATCAATGCCTGATTTGACTTAAGATCCATTCTAGGAGATGGAACCTGTGCCTAATACTGCTTGAGTGATCGAGAACCAGAGACTAGATAAGCCAGACCTAGGGTAAAACAAAATATTACTAGTCTGTTTTAAAGTACTGATAAAATGACTCATAGTGATAATCTGCTATATATTCAGGTATTATTCAGCCATGACAGAAGTTTTCTCCTGCAGCAGACAGAAACTAATACAGAGACCAACAGCCAGACAGGGAGAGACCTCAGAACATACAGCTCTAATGGGATGTCTTCAACAAATTCCTCCCTCCACTCAGAGCTCAGGGAACCTCATGGAAGAGGAGGCAGGAGGAGTGTAAGGGCCAGAGAGGATGGAGGACACCAGGAAAACAAGGCCCTTTAAATCAACTGAGCAAAGCTTACAGTAAGCACAGGGCTCAGTACTAGGTAGGTCCTCTGCATATATATTATATCTTTCAGTTTAGTATTTTTAAGGGAGTCTTGAATGTGTGAATGAATGGGTCTCTGATGCATTTGCTCTTTTTCTTCTGTTGGTTTGCCTTGTCCAACTTTGATGTGATGGTTTTTGTTTTATTTATTTTGTCAAGCTTGGTCGTTATATTTTAGAAGCCTGTTCTTTTCTAATGAGAGACAGAAAGAGTGAGTCTGAATGAGAGGGGATGTGGAGAGGAACTGGGAGACAGATGGATAGGTAACTAATTAGAATATATTGTATGAAAAAAGAATCTGTTTTCAATTAAAGGAAAAAATTGGAGGGGAGAGCATGGAGGTGTATTTATTACTATCTAACAATAAAATTATTCAAAATGTAATTAGTCCTATTGTGCTTAAAATTTCAAACAAAGGATGATAAAAATTTTTCCTTTAAATTCATACAGGCAATGCATGATAAACTATAAATAAAACTTTACTCAAGTTTATTTCATGAGTAACTAACCACTAACAAATGCAAAAGTGAAGAGAGTGATATAGAATTTTATGTAACAGTACATTTTAAAAGTTCATAAAATTCAAAGAGAAGAAACATTATTAAACTACAAAGTCAAGTTACATAACATTATTACCTAATAATTAAACCCCGTATGAGAAAAAACTGTAATCAAGGGATCTGCTGCCTGAATCCAACTCACACCACAAAGAGACAAAACACACAGACGTCTCCATTCTGGCTGAAGACCATTAGTTTGTGGTGGGAAAAGAGAATTTAAATGGAGACAAAGACTCACAGAGAGCCTGTTTGGAACCCTATTACTTGCAGTTATGCTAGCATTTGAAAAGCCTACACTCCACAATTAAACAGGAGCAACCTACAGGCTGAACTGAAGGCGAAGTTGCCAGATAGAACACTACACTTCCAAAGTTTCCCTAGAAATGAAACAAATACTGCTTGGAGGGTCATTCAACTAAAACGAGAATAGAATCACTCAACCTCTTTTGAAAGTTTCTTTCCTCAGGCAATTCTATTTTGCCTTCAAAAAGTGTCTCCAACTTTAGAAATGACAGCTCTGGGAAGAAATTTTGATCCTGAAGACTATATGGGAAATAAATGCAGAAGGACCAGCTACTAGCACAGCACTGGCAGAATGAGACTTTGAAAGTGTTCAAAGGACTTTTTAAAACTTAAAAGAGCTTCTAAACACTTTTTAGTTCTGTGATTTTTCTAATCCTAGTAGGTTTGTCCCACATATCTGTCTCTAGAAGCCACCCTAGTGGCATATGTGCTTCCAGCCTTCCATTAACTAAAAATGCAGTCAATTTCTGTCCTGAACACATTGATGGCACTGAAAGAGCACAAGTCAGTCCAGTTGTTAATTTAAAAGTGAAGAAAAATGTCTCTCACTAGATGGGCTGTATAGTAAGTGTTCTTTAAAAAAGAGACATATACAAGGTGAAGGGGGACAGACAAAGGGACAGAGAGGGAGAGAAACAAACTTGATTATGGGTGATTGGAATTATGACATTCCATATGTTTACATATATTCACACTCATCAACTGCCCACATGAAATGTGCACCTCTCCAATGGTAAAGAACAAAAAGTCTATTTAACCCTGAGTATAGGCCAGTATAGCAATGCATTCACATACACACAGTGTGCCACAGGGCTAAATTATTCTGGAGGAGAAATCAACCTTTTAAATACAGGTGTCTAATTAAAGTACATTCCTGTGAACTTAGATTCTTTCTGCATTACGATACAGCCCTTGACTGAGGCTATCACCATAAGCAGGCACGTGGTGGCAGCCCGTCTCACTACGGCATACCTGAGGTCCTGTGACTACATTGACCAAAAACATTTATACCAGCTGATGGTCACTTGATCCTCCCATCTCTCTATTTAGTAAACTGTTCTACAAGTTTGAGGTAAACATTTTCTGGGACATTCCTGCTCAAGACACTTTAAAAAAGACAATCTCTGCCAAATAATTCTAGCCTGAACAGGCCTGGGAAGGGCTGGGTTGGCACAAGATCCGAAACACGATTCTAAGGGTGAAACCTCTTCCAGCTAATAAAGACAGACTCAGACTAGTTCTTAAAAATAATACTTAGCAATTAGATACATGCCTTTAATCCTTACGAGTAGAAAAAATCAATTTTTTAAAACAATTACAGGATGAAAACATAGGTGGGTTTTGCTCACTAAATACACTGAGAGAAAAATGATAGCTGTTACTTCAGTGACACAGTTTTTTGTGTGTGGATAAATTCCAGAAATTGATTGTCTTAAATCTATTTTCTTCACTCTCTCCAATCTGGAGAAAACATCTATGGCATTTTCTAGAAACAATGTTAGCAATGTGTAAGGCAGTGTAGGATTCCTGTCCTTAAAAGGGGAAATAAAATTATTTGCATCCCATTAATGATAAGAAAATAAAGACATGAAATAACCGCTTTCTGAACCTTTAAATAGAAAGAATAAACAAGCAAACAAACCAGTCAGTTCCTCAAAAAATAAATACCTTATGTTTTGTTTAATTTCTGAAAATATCTAACATCATAGGCTGTAGGCCTCATTTATAATATTAACCACCAAGCCTGTTTTTGCCATTGTTCAACTTTTACATCATCCAGTATTTCCCATGGTGCTGAATGTTTGTGCTTCCATAACAAGTTCTACTCAGCTCAAAGAAGCTAAAAGAACAGCAAGTAGTAGGCCCTCTGTGTGCTGGTTGTCCAGCTCCGCCTGCCCAGCACTAGGCCTCCTCACAGATGGGAAGAAGGATGCTTCTTTAGGGCTTGCTCACTGATAGGTCTGTGCTTCTCAGAAACAAAGTCATGCTAGTTGTTTAGAAATGTGGCTCCCTGTGAGAACACAGGTGCTTTTAGGTAGTAATCAAGTCTTACTCTTTTCCAATTCCCTAGTGCCAGAAGCATTTTGTAAACATTTTTCACCAAAGTCAATCAGGCCAGTCAACTATAAAATGTCTATAAAAATAACACACTTCAAAGAAACCACACACAGAAAACCCTGAAACCCCATGGATGAACATCTCCATTCGGGATAGCACCTATGTATGTCTTTGTACACTTAAGAGCACTGAAGGGTCCTAAGGTCAGGCAGGGAGAGCTATTAGAAAGCCTCTTAACCTTCCCTACAGCCCTTAGCACAACCATGGAAGCCTACCAAAAGTCAAGCCACACTATATGCACCAACAGCTAGGGTTCTGTGGTTTTTTGAAAATCTAAGTCTATACAAATGGCTTCTACCATAAAGGAAAAGAAGGAAAAATGAGCTACCTGATGGAATGTGAAGATTTAGAAGCACCAAGTCAGATAATCTGAAAAGGGTAAAAGGCTAAATTTGCATCACCATACACGCAGACCCTATTTGATAAGCTGTCAGCTACAGCATGCAATGCTCAGCGAAGAGGAAAAGGGAAGGAAATGTGAATTCTGGTGTAACAAGGAGAAAATGGAAAAGGTAAGTGAGACTTCAAGGAGTAGTTGTTTATAAACTATAGGGAATGTGAGAAAGACAGGAGTACACAGTTCGAACTTACGATCAAGTATTTGCTGCCAAACTGGTTGAGGCCGGTTGTCACACAGTGAAAATGAATCCATTTCTTCAACTGGTCAGAAGAGCAAGTATTTTGTTGGAAGCAGCTTGGTACAAACCAAGGATCTTGCCACATCTTGCAACAGCATTCTTCTTCTGCCCTCAATTTAGTTGTAGAAGCGGGATTGTGTCCCTGCTGACAGGGGAAGGGTTTTCATAGCATATGGCCAGTTCTATAGAACACAAACAAGCACTTAGAGAAAACCACTAAGCCAGTTAAAACTCAAAAGTCAAAATTAAGATTAAAAAAAGCAAAAAAGTCCAAATTAAGACTAAGAAAAGTAGGGCTGGTAAGATAGTTAAGTCTGGAAAGTACCTTACCATAAAAGAATGAGGACTTGGATTTCGTTCATAGCACCAAAGTTTGAAAAACAAGCCAACAGCAGCAAGGAAAAAGCATATGCTGGGGTTCAGCTGTAATCGTAGCAATGGAGAGCGACAAAGACAGGTGGACTCCTTGGGCTTGCTGACTAGCCAGCCTCCTCTACTTGATGAGGTCAAACAAAAGAAGCTGCCATAAAACAAGACAGATAGCATTCAAGGACAACACTGGTGGCTGACCTTTGGCCTGTGTACCATATGAGATGAAACGTTAGAGCAGGAGGCAAGGACGAAGGGAGGGAGGAAGAGAGAAATCTGTTTTCAATTGAAAATCACCTATTTTTATGTTGCATAATATGCAAGATAACAAGGAAGGCAGATACTAAAAAGGATCACTACTAGTGACAAAGTGCAAGGAGAAGGGATGACAGTGCAGTAAAAGCAGAAACACGGATAAGGGAAGCCAGGTCTCCTGACACTCCTCAGTGGGGTCATCAGCTTCCTGAATGGCTGTTCTTACCTATATAGACGACGAGAAAACCTGAAAGGCTGCAAAGAGGAGTGACTTGAATCAGTTTAATGAAAAAGTTTAGAGTCTGGAGACCACAAAAAAAGGAAGATTATTTCTAAGCCTAGGGGAAGACAAGAGATAAAGGAAGGAAGTCTTTCTTCCTGTGCAGAGGAACAGTAGCCGACTTCATTACTAGGATGAAAGGGGAAATAACATGAATAAAATTGCTGTTTATATTGATGGTAAGTAACACAGGGGAAATCTGGTTCCTCTTTCTATGAGGGGAAAAAGAGGTCAGGAGAGGTATGCCTTGAAAGGATTAGCTAAAAGTAAAGCTGGATGCGACTGTTCAAGTACCCTAGGAATACAACTATCAGGTAAAAAAGAAGAGTAAGAGGACTGGGATGTAACTCGGCAGCAGTGTCCACCTATCATGTGTGAGGCCCTGACTTCTAGGCCCAGGTGCTCCCTCTTCCTGAAAAGGCTCTGCATTCTCCTGAGCCCCTGGCTCCAAGCCTATAACCTCATATCCTATCAAGACTGTTTCAGATTCTCATGGAAAATTACAATTTGCTTTCTGACATGGTCTCTTTTGTAAGCCTTAATCTGATGATAAAATGCTGTAATTTGGGGAACGAAATAGGAGGAAAAATTCCAAACATGCTCATTCTTTTACTTTCCCATCCTAACAGTGGTAGTGCATACAGGGAAAACCCAGATAAACTGGAGAGACCTGTCATGCCCGTCACCACATTTCTTCCAGAGCTGTCCCTAAGAAACTGGCAGGGACCAGAATCATTAGTGATAAAAGAGCTGTAGCAGACTTGACCAAAATGAAACAAAGCAATAGACTTCTCCTTGACTGAGTTTCATATCTAGACAGAACCTAACATTCTTTGTTCACCTTTATTACTATAGCCCCTAATGCATTTAAAGCCAAAATTCAGCTAAATGAGTTCTCCAACCATGAACACAACACTCCAGAAACAAGAAGTCTCAAGATGCAGTAAGAAAGCAAGTTGTGTTTTGTTTCCAACAGGTGAATGGGAAATCAACAGAAAGCCCTTAGGAAAACTGTCATTTTATCAATATGTCAAACAAGTTACAAAACAATGTGTCTACTAGAGCCCTCAACCAGGATACAAGCCACATAAACAACAACAACAACAAAAAAAAAACAACCAAAGAAAAAACAACCCCACAGTTCTTTGACTCTATTACAAATAAGAATTGCACACCATTTTTCTACAAATATAAAGGCACTGAGAAACCTAGAAGGCAAGCACCCTACTTGATGCTGTTTCTCTCAATTTCTTAAACATACTTGCCTACAGAACTCTCCTCATGTCTCCTCAAAACATGTTTACTTAAGTACCATCTCCCAGAAAGCTTATTCCTTAGAGTTTATCACATATGCTGATGACAAGTTTGGATGGCGAATTATGTAAGGAGTGCTCTGGAGGCAATTTCCTCAAAGCCACAAGTGGGAAAATGTATGAGACAATGAAGGGCATTTAAAGTGACAGGTACCTGGAAAATAAATATGCTATCAACATAACCCATGTGCAAAAAGATACCAGGCATGGTCCAATCTTCCAGGGAAAAAACTTCAACAGCATCTGCCTTTACCTATGGTTTTGTGGATCACTTGAAACCAATTATTTATTATTTAGTGTCCTTGTAGGAAGAATTGGAAATGAGCTGAGAGTCTTGACCAAATGGTCAATGATACAAGTTTGGGAAAATAACAAGGTGTATGTAGCAAGTAGCAGAAGAGAATGGTGAGCTTTCTTACCAAAGAAAGTGACACAAGGGTTCCATGATCCAGGAAACAGCTTGACATTTCCTGAGCCTGTTTATTCTTCAATCAAAGGAAAATAATACTGACCTACATGACCACAGAAAGGCTTGCACACAATGAAGTAGGTACCTTACAACCTGAGGCCAGCTTCTGAAGCAGCAGCCTTGCTGCATAGGAGCCCAACAACAACGGTATGTAAGCTCAGGTTCATAAGGCAAGCAGGCAGCTGCTCTACCAATTTGGGAATGGAGAGACCATTTTGTTAAAAAAATACATTCATTTAAATGAGAAGGGAGTGGTGAAAGATGAGGGTGGTTACAGGCTACATTCACTGTTCTACTTTGGATGCTCACCACAAAAGTTCTATTATTTCTATACCAAAACCATTGAAACTCTATCAGGTTTTCCCTCCCTAAGAGAGCGTAATCTTGATTTTACCTTCCATTTTACTATAATGATGATCTTGTTTTCTTCGGGTTCTTCAAAAAAAAATCAAGGAATAACCAACACGCAATAAACCACACATAATTAAATTAGATGATCAGGAAGTCTAGAAAATAGAATCACCCATGAAATAGCAACATAAATAAGAAAGTGAAATTACCCACTAGATCTAGTTTCCTTGTGCCCCTTTGCAACCCTCGCCTCTTGCTATATCTACACTTCTGTTCTCTGCTAGATACAATAACTTTTCTTTCTGTCATTAACAATTTCTTTGCATTTTCCAGAAATTTATGTAAGCAGCATTATATTTAGTATATTCTCATTTTATTTAAGGTAGTAACTTTTTCCATTACTAAGTAGTAGCCACTGAAATACAGTGATGTATTTGTCCATTAAGTTGCAGTTGGACATTTGGGATTTTCCTCTTCTTGATCATAATTAATAAAACTGATATGAACATTCACGTATACATGGCTTTCTTATCCCTCTAAACAGGACAGTTAGATCACATGGTAAGTGTGTGTTTGACATTCTAAGAAATTCCCAAATTGTCTTCTCAAATGTATTTACCAGTTCACATTTCTTCATAAATGTCTGAGAGCCAAATCCCTGCATTCTCAACTTCCACTTGATAGTCAGCCTTTTACATTCCAGCTGTTCAAATAGTATGTAGTTTTCATTTACATTTTCCTAATTACTAATGATACACCCTCGTGCACTTATTTATGCAATATGGGTATCTTCTTTAGAGAAATGTCTGTTGAGATCCTTTGTCCATGTTTTAATTTTGTTGGCTTCTTATTATTGAAAAGGTTATCAGGTTTCACAAGTGGTTGAAGCAAACTCAGATTTTACAGAACTTATAGTCCACAAGTAAATAAAAATTCCCACGATATTTTCTAAAGCCCATGTTCTATTTATGATAAACCTGAAACTCTTTCACAACTTGAAAAGAACTTAACTATTTACATGACTACTGCTACAATGATCAGAACTTAATTAGTGAATGAAGTAACCCTATATACTACATGGTAGCCCCCAAAACCTCTTTGTTACTCCTTAGAAAATTACCAGTTTTCATCCATAAGTCACATTTCATTCAAATCTTTGAACTATATACACGAATCCTAATGATTCTATTTTACAAAATAATTATTTCTTCTATTCAAACTCAGGCCCATATTCAAAAGTAAATAAGGTTAAAACCAAGTTACACTGTTTGTGCAAATGGTGGCAGATGAGCATGTGACATGCAAACAAGAACATGAATTCCCAGTGGAGATTCGTTAACAACAGCTAAATGGGAGGGCAATTCTAGGCATTGCTGAGAGAAAACAGTCCTGGTTCTGTTGTGTGGCACCACCAGGTTGTCGCTCAATTGTTACAGTTGATGTGGGTTTCCTTTTAGATGCCTGGAAAATGACTCTGCTGACCACATCCACATTCTGAAATACTTTTTGAGAACTTGTAACCAAACTGCAGGAACTGACTCATTTTTGCAGTGCCCAGCCACCACACAATCGTTTCAAAGAGGCTCAAGTCGAAGGCAGAAACACCAAAGTTTCAGAACATAGGCAGAAATCTGTCTGGATTTTCATGGGAGGAGGGGGAAACCCCAGGGCAAAGAGAACAAGGATTGAGTCCAGGAGATTAAGATTAGGTCTTGGAGGAAAGTCTGAGCAACAAATCCTCATAGACAAAATGTGCAAGAAGTAATCTACTTCTAGAAAGTAGATTCAGTGGAAGATAGACACAGGGCGATTTCATACAAAATGGTGGCTTTAAAGCCATTCTTGAATTCCTCACTCTTTTCATTTCCTCACGCAAAGTGATGCTCAGTCTTGAGTACTCGCTTGCTTCATAGGCTATAAGCAGTAATGGACAGCATAGCATGCCCAGGACACCAGGAAGAATGAAGGGCTGACACTAAGCCCCTGGGACTCCCCTACCTCCTCCCCTGTCCATTTCTCCATCTTCTTGGCTCTGTATGCAACACAATCAAGAAGATGGGTGTGCGCATAAAGCTCAAAGCCTCTCTGTATTC
The DNA here is from genome assembly GCF_000317375.1 of Microtus ochrogaster. Lineage (NCBI taxonomy): Eukaryota > Metazoa > Chordata > Mammalia > Rodentia > Cricetidae > Microtus > Microtus ochrogaster. Next base: position 59,834,507 of record NC_022026.1, on the reverse strand, counting down.
ACACTGAGTTTCTGAGTCAGCTCAGGGAAGGAAGAAAGGCAGCAAATGGAGCCCTTCTCCCGGACACCACACTCTTCCCAAAGTACTCATTTCTCCTTCCGCTCAAGTGAAACAGATCAGTCACTTTCAGCAAGAAGTAATGATGACATATGGCCCAATTGAACCAAATTTTAAACAACAAAACCAGCAATTCTTTTATGCAGGTGAGCGCCTTGCTAAAAAAAGAATATAAGGATTAACAGGAATACATCACTAGCTAGTCCGGCCAGATGATAAGAAGTTTTGATAAGGGATCAGGTATCAGGAAATAAGATCCCCTTAAATAAGATCTATGAGTGGCTATCAAGCCCCATTTATTCTAAGTCTGGTGTCCACACGATGGTATTTATATGCTTTATGTCTGGTCTCACGCTTGCCATGCAAACTCGCAAGTGTCACTAACTGCCAATCCTTAATGCACAATCAAGACTTTTGGTATTAGATTATAAAATAGACAATAGGGAGTATTTATGGCAGTTACTGCTCCACCTTTAATGAATTGCAAGTATATGTTTTCAATATAACTGTAAGAAAAGTTATAAATTCTTACCCTTCCCAACTGACCAACTCCTTTCATTTTCCTAGGTTCCCTTTTTGTCTCCAGTTGTAAAATCAGTAGGATTGTATAATTTTCTAACCTGGGTCAAACAAAAGTTTCTAATAAATTAGAGGGACTTTACTGATTGACTGAATATAAAATAGAACTAGTAAAAAAGCCTAAGTTGCTTCAAGTTGCAAACAAAATGTAAAAAGCCATGCCCTATGGAAAGAGAGTTACAGGAAACATAAGTGACTCAAAACACACCACTATTCAATAGTCAGGCCCCTCACATCTCTCTCTCTGAATACATGGGATACCCGCATTAAGCTCCTTCATTTTTCTTTACTAGCTTTATAAGACACATCACAATTAAAATCACAAAAGAAGCATTTTATCAAAAGAAAGTCCTGTACAATTTGCACCCACTTTGATTTTATAAGGTGCAAAGGCGTTTGGCTCTCCAAGTTCCCTATTACCAATACTACCTACCCCTCCTCTAGTTAGTTTCTACCTCATACCTTTCAGCGCTATCTTACTATGGAGAACAGATTCCCAAATGGTTCATCTTGATGTGTCCATTGCTGTTCTCCTTTTTTGATTCCTAAACTTCTCTTCCTCCAGCTACCACTGTGGCTATGTCAGATCTTTCTATGGGTTTCTCTGCACAAATGTCACTACATCAGAGGCTTTTCAATCAGCTCTAAGCCCGCAGCACTCCCTATCTGTCGGAGTTGGTTGTGTTTTCTGACATAACATTTACTAACTAACACCTGCCACATATTTATTTCTTCCTACCTACCATGTAAGCAAGGACTTCATTCACTGCTGCGCTCTTAGACTGTGAACACTAAAATGAACCTTTTTCTTTGTGGTATCTCTGCCTATTAATTCTCCTCCATACTTACCAAGTCCAGTTGGCACTGAAACAACTTTTATTAACACCTTACCAAAAAATCCAAACTTTAAGGGTCAGGAGTACAGGGTCAAAGGAATGATCCGTTTAGAGAAATTGTGCATAGAAGATAGAATAGCTGCTCTATAACCTCCCCACCACTCAGGGGTAGAAACATAAGAGGGAGTATTAGGGTATGGATGCCAAACAGAATGTGGGAAAGTAAGAAACCCTGTGTTGACCAATTTGTTTGCTTAACTTTGATCTACATTACCTTTTTATCCCATTGGACCATGTGCTTACTAGGAACACAGACTTCAAAAGTCACACTGAACTACATATTCTCGTCAATGTCTTTGTGGCTGACAAAACACAGGTCATTCTCTTTCCTTGAGACGAATTTGAATAGCTATTTTTAAAAGATCTGTGGGTAGGGAAATTCATGTTAAATTTACTACTTAATTACAAGGAAAAGTAAAATGTCTTCAAGAGAAGTATTCCCAATGGCAGAGTGGCGACAAGTAAGACTTTCTCTGGAGTGTTAGCAGTCTTATATCTTCCTCTCTCCACAAAGAAAAAATATCACTCCTTACTTGTCACAACTTTACTAGATATTAAAACAAATAACCACCACCACAACAAAACAACCAAAAAACCTTGAATTTAATTGAGGTCAGAATCAGAGTTCAAGTCTATTTTAAACTACTTTCTAAGATATCTTTGGGGGGGCTCTTGTTAAGATTTACTAACCTTTATAGAAATGGTTTGAAAGTTTAGGTGTTCTGAAATCACATTTGGCCAAAAAGAAAAGAAGTCAATCAACCCACGCAGCTCCCAAGCTTTTTCTTCCATTTAAGCAAGGAAACTAGTTGACAGAAGATGCTTAAAGACTTAGTGTCAGTCTGGGAGAGGTATACTGCCCCCAATGACAAGTATCAAACAAAAGACCTTTACTGGGGGAAAAGGACAAAGGAAGTTTCCAGTTTCTACTTCTCTCCCTAACCCCATTCCAAGGACTCTTATTCTGTCCTTTCTTTCCTTTTGTCTTCAGGAAGAGGATGAAAGAGGAAAAATAAAGATAAATGAATGAGCACAAAAATGATGGAATGAAGGCAAGCATCATCTCATAGCCTCCTGGGGTTAGGCCCAGTTCAAGACCAATGAAAAGTTTTAGATAATTCCAAGTACTCATGGACTTGGTTGGGTTGCCCTCACCAAATTTCAGCAAGTGCAGTAAGAAGAAACTATTAATTTTCAATCTGAAAGTTAACTCCTGGTGTGAACATGAAGTTTTTCTTTTAATGGGCATCAGTGGCTGCTTCCAAGTTCTGTTCTATAGAGAAAGTCTTCAAAAATAAGTGGAGATAAAATTAAAAGACATTCATGAATACAGATTCTCATTCACTTTACCTTCCTACCAAAAGTCCATCCTAGGATAACAGTACTCACATAATTCTCCCCTCCACCCCCACCTTCAAAAGAAAACTTGAGAGGGAAAAACGGGGGAAGTTAGATGAGTAAATGTATTAGTGATTTAGATCAACTGAAAACAAGGAATTCCCCTCCTGGATTTCAGTGGCCTAATTAAAACTCATAAAACACCCATGACTAAGACCGTTCCTACCGATTTGTGATATAAGAAGTAGCAAAAGTCAACTGTGTATTTGAATATTGAGAGACCCAGGCCGGAAAGATGTGATGCTTTTTAGACAGAATTGAGAAGATCACTGCTTTCAGCTTCAGTCAACTTTAACTCTGCCTTTGAACCCAAAGGACTTCCCATCTAAGCTATCAACAGTCTATTTGGATTCAGATTCTGTTTCTACAACAGACAAAGTGGCCCAGAGTAAGTTCCTTTGTTTCTCTGTGCTTTAGACTCGTCACTCATAAAGTAGAGGAGATGGTGGCACCAACAGCTAGCTATGAGCATCAAATGGGGTACTGCCACTGGAGTACCCACAAGAGCAACTACTCAAAACATACTAAGTGCACAACAAATGGCAATCAGAAACTTGTTGCTATTTTAGTTAATCTGCTGTGCCCAAAGTCAAATATGTTAGCATAGACCCATAGGCCTTGGCTTAACCTAAAAGGATTTGGGAAAGACAAGTGTGTGGGGCACCATTACTCCAGGTTCCCTAACATGTACACTACTATGTACGACCAGGTAGAAACACCAGAACTCTCCTCAGGCTCTGTGGTTTACAGAAACCAATGGCATCACTCAGGTACTGAGGGGCAAAGTACACTTAAAGCACAAGCACATTTGATCCCCAAGCTTGGGCCTCTTACAGAATAAACAGTTCAGATTTGGAGATAATATTTGCACGCAGGCAACCAGAACTGTGAAAGCTCTCAGCAAAGTATTGCTCTGCCTACATAAATTCAATCAAGTTTTCTTTGTTAAAAACTAAGCTAAGGTCTTTATGTGTATGGGAGGAGGATATCAAAAGAGTCTCTTTTAAACAATGTTATCCATTAAAAAGAACAAAGGCAGAAAAGCTACAATAACACCAATAATAAGGTCCCCAAGCAGAACAGCCAGGTGCTTCAGGAAAGAATTCTTTTTCATGGAAAGGAGACAGAGACGTGCTTTAAAATAAAATCTTAGTCTGGACACCCTGTAGCTTAGAAAATTTACATTTATTTTCTTTTTTTTGGGGGGGGGGGTTCAAGACAAGGTTCCTCTATAAAGGCTTAGGAACTCACTCTGTAGACCAGGCCAGTCTCAAACTCAGAGACTTGTGCTGGGATTAGAGGCATGTACCACCATCCAGTCTCTGAAAGGTTCAATATATATATATTTTTCTTTGTAGTTACTTTTTTCTTATTTTGATTTGAGATTAATAGTTTTAAAGTGATTTCAAACAAAATAGATGTTATTTACTATAGCTAAGAAAAGCAAATGTTTCAGTTGCTATACTGACTTACAAAAGCATCAAATCCAACTTCTATATGCATCAAATCTGTTCCTTTAGAAAAATTAAAGGAAAGGAGCTATAATGATGTATTTACATAACAACATAATTTACAGCTAATAGCATATATGGTATGCCTTATGTCTTACATTAGTTTACACACTTTAGAATGTATAAATTAGAATAAATGGAGTAGTGAGAAATTAAGTTATAGCATGGAATCCTAAGGATTTGAACTAGAAGATGTTAATATTAAATCACTTCCATTTTTAATATATAGTATCATAGCAATTGTTTTATATTGACTATTTTCCAAAGAAACAAGGGCAGTTTAGTAGGTAAGTGTTGATATTTTACCGGAAATACATGTTCCAATTTTGCTGACCATCTTTATAAGTTGAAAGTAGTTCATAAAATGATTTTACTTTGCATGGTCTCCTTAATATTTACTCTTCTTGATAGCAAGAAAATAAATGGCCAATCATCTCATTTCTAAATTTAAAAAATATATACCTAGTAAGTCCATTTGAAACTGGTTCAGTTTCTCCTTCTGAATAAAAACATCTGTTCTCTAAACCTTGACCATGAAATCTACATGGTTTGTTTAGGAGAAATAAGTTTTCAGAACTATTAATATAAAATGGTAAGTAATAGCAAAAAAAAAGTTGGTGTCAGACTAAACACGGCACTCAGGAGGCAGAGACAGGCAGATCTCTGTAACTTTAAGGCCAGCCTGGTCTACAGAGCAAGTTCCAGGACAGACAGCCAAGAGATATACAGAGAAATCCTGTATGTATCAAAAGACAAGGAAGAAAGGGAGGGAGGGAGCGAAGGAGGGAGATAGGGATGGAGGAAGGAAGAAAGGAAAATAAGAAAGTCAGCAAAATATCCCCCCCCCATCTATAGTAGTTTGAAATAAGCATAAGGGAAGTTAAAAACAGAGATCAAAATACATATCTAAAAATCTTTACATCTGTTCAAAGCAAAGAATACCAGGAGTGGTTGGCTAAAATGTCAAGCAAGGACATAAAATGCACAATATGCCAAAAGAAAGTAAGAGCTATAAAGAAAACCTAAGTGGGGATGGAAGGACAAGAAAGTAAAACAGGGGAGGGCTGAGAAGAATTTTTTAATCACTAGAAACACATAGGTACAAGAGAACGACCTTGGGCATATTTTTAAGAAGCACTCCTTTTCAGGATTCAGTAATGCAGTTCAATTTCCTGGAGCCACTTACTATGCCCAGCATAACTCCCTGAGGTGACCATTTCTCCCTTCACATTCTAGACCTCCTTCTGGGTTAAAAAAAAGTCCCAGAAAATAGCTATGGAAGAATTTTGTTTCTAACTGTATAAGTAAATTCCCTTGGGATTAAAAAAAAATGTATTTTTTTTTCTCTTAGTTTTTACCAACTAAAGAATTCAGGTTGATTCACTGATAGAGGTTAGATCCCTTGAACTCCCATAATCCCACCACAGACCAGTTTTTTTAAAAAAAACATTTCACACAGGACCATAGTAATAACCACAGTGGTGATATTATCACCTTCTGATGACAGTAGGTATAGGATAACCAAGAATGAAGAAAGCAGGTGATACACCCCTCGGACACAGCCAGGTTTCCGTGTTTGTAAAGCCTTGCTCTATTATTCTCTTCTATGTCATTTCGGGCACTTTGCTTCACCTCTCTATGCAGTTTTCTTTGCATAAAATGGAGTAAAAATCTACTGGCTTTTCAGTTAATACATGTAAAATATTTGATACTAAAATATATCTCCTGGGTAACTATCAGGAACTGGCAAGCACTGTACTAGATGCCAGGGATATATTTAGAAAAGTACCTAACACATAGCATGAGTCTAATAAATGTTAATTCAAGAGTCAGAAACCCTTATCTGGCAGGAGGCACTCAGATTATTATACATCTTACAAAGAGGGTGATTACTTAATATACACACATATGTATGTAACTACAGGGGAGGTCTGGCGTTCTATTCTAAAAGCAAGTATCCAAATATTTCTGTGATAAAACATAAGGACCCACTGAGCTAAATAAAGACTACAAGTGGCCTCCTGTAAGCTCAGGTCAGGACTTGCTATCAGTTTGTGACAAAAACGTTTTCCCTCACTAGTTAGAACCATTTGGATTGAGAAAAAAAAAATGGTAGAATTATATTTATTAAGTAAGGGATAAACCTTACTGAAATCTTTCCCTCACTAATTCTTAAGATACTATTGACAAAATAAATTGCCAAAAATATTGAGTAATAGAAAATGGGAACAGAAAATGCCTTCAGGCAAGGAATATGCACAAATGAATAATCAATCTAGGAACATTATTAGTCTAAACAGTCTCTTGCTGATACAGTGTTTCCTAGATTCTCAGTCTGCCAATTCACTTCCATAAACAGGGTCTCAAAAACTCTTTTTAAAGTATGTTAAGTAATTTTTTAATGTAAGAAATTTCTTCACATTTCTGACTTATAATGCAATCCTGTCTATTTCATGGGAAAAAGACATAAGCTAGTAAATGGCAGATGCACAGTTGGTTGAAAAGCATGTTGCAAGAACACAGAATCTTCTGTAGTCAGCCTAGGGAAGAGGAATACTATGCCAAAGTAGTAAGCCACCTCCCAAAGAATTCTCTTCACATTGCATTTGAATGTTAGCAGCTCTTGTAGAGCCTACAATTACTGGTTCAAGATGTTCTCACTGATGCTCAGCGCTTGACAAAGATGTGCACAACTTCATGTATGCTGACTTATTACTCCATGTTGGTACTTATCTTTCCCAACTTTTCTCATACGATTTTGTATTTAAGTATTGCTATCCTCAAGACCTATGTTCCATGGTGATCCCATACACAAAGGCAAGTCAAGGAGACATGAAAGGAATACAGTGTTTCCTACTTATGACACTTCATGCTTTCCCCTTCTCCTCCTACTCAAAGAGACGGCAACAGAAGGTTTGAATGACATTTATGAACTGAGATCTTAAAGCTAAAGATCAACACCCAGCTATTCAGTTGTCATAGGAACAACATTGCAAGGCTTATCTGAGTTCTAATAAACAGCCATTCATTTCATTAGTGATTAAAGCCCCCCTTCAAATAAAGCTTCACAGAGAGAGACAGAGAAAGTGATTACCTCAATAAAATTTAATCATAAGTCTCTCAAATGTCCTTCACGTTGTTGTTTTGCAAACCCACAGATACATGTCATTAATATATTTTACCAAATATACCAAAATACCAATACTTTCTGTAACTCCAGGAAAGAACTCAGAGTAATGCTTTTAGATACATTGAGAACAAAGAATGACAAAGTAAATTTAAAAATGAAGCTTTTGGTAATTCTTCTGGGACATACTTTGTAACATTTACTATCCCAATTTACATTATATCCCATTTTTATCACTCACAACAATGGCTTCTGAATGCTTAAAGAACATTTAAAGGTTTTATAGTCTTTTTCCTATCCAGCATGTATTTAGCTTAATATTAAATCATCATGTCTTATCCAAGTATTTACATGAAATCCAGAGATGAAAATAAGTATTACTCCCTGCATGCACACTAGCAGTAGAATATAAATTATCTAAAAATATTGTCATGCTTTGTCACCATTTGTCTTTCTCTCAAACCTATAAATTCATGTGTGTCAGGAGGGCACACTAAGTCAAATGGCTTGTGACACTCACACAAATTTGTGATGCCAATGTACTGATTTGTGGCTGGGTCTGCACCTCACAGTCATGCTTGTCTTCCAATTTACATGAACGTCTTGGGAGCTACTTAGGAGCTGAAGAAAAATGATCTTCAAACCCTCAAAGTATGTAAAGTGTGTGTGGGGGGATTTACAGAATCTACTGGACTCATTTCCCTCCTCCCCATCCGTAGCCCACTCAACTAACAGCGAGCCTGTATTTTGCTATCCTGTTATAACTTGCTTTATAAAGTTGGAAATTTTATAATTTCAAAAGCAGCAGAATGAGAACCAGAAGTCAAACATGTTTGCCCGACTTTTAATTTAGCTGGAGATACTTAACACAAAATAAACAATATTACACTCTTTAAAATTCAAAGCACAATTCTGTTCATAGGACATAATTACATGTTTACATTCATAAATGAAGATTGCCCAGAATACCTATATAATTACTAACACTTAAAATATTTTCTCTCTAATTCTATGTAAGTATATATCACATGATTACTTCAACTGACCAATAAGAAACTGGTAAAAATCAAGCAGCCACCCACTATCTAATCTTTGCTTGTTGTGCTTAACCTTTCTCTACAATTTTTATTCAGCAGAGCCAAACAATCAAACATTCACATTTAATATAAAACTGTGCCATCTTACTGTTCTTAGGAATATAGGTATTCAAAGGCTATTGTCTTTTTCTGGAAACCTTAAGCATAGGAACAGCTCAGACTGAAAATCTGAAAACTGAATTTCAGGTTTCAAAGAAAGGAAGCCAGAAACAAAGATACTACACATCTAAGAGTTGCTCATTACCAACTTCAAATGTTATGGACTATATGGAAATAGGCACCCTTTTGCTTTATTAATATAATCAAATAGAAGAATTTCAAAATTGGTATATGAATGCAAAGCAAAATCCACGACCATCAGAATCTACCACTCACAATCAGATGCTTCAAGTTTCATTTTGTAAAGATCTAGACAAAGCACTCGACACAATGGAGAGGGAAAGGAGCAGACTAATTCTGAAAGTATCTCTTCAAATTTCAACTTGCTAGTCAGAATGAATGCAAATTTTTATCCATGGAAAGTTCATGCAGCAACTCAGGCCAACAGCCCATTTTGATTTTATACATTCCATCCACTGAAAAGGAGCCCAGGTTCAAAAATTAAGACCTAGTTACAGTACGTGTTTGGCTGCACTTGTAACACTCAGCTCATTTTTTTTTAATTACCTGGTTCCTTCTCAGCCTTTATGCTATACTGTAGGGCTGCCTGCTTTTAAAATTCCTACCTTTCATGTTATATTTTCTGTTCTACACAATTGTTAGGAGTCTGTGAACAATTTTGCAATTCTCCCACACACCATATGATATTTATTAGGGACAATGCCACTTTTCACTTACCGATTCTAGAAAATGCAGTGTTTCCTGGTGACAGAACACTGCAGCTTCCGTTTGCCCGAAACTCGCTCTCAGCTTGGTAAATCTGATTATAAAACGGCTTTGTTCTGATCACACGAGGCGCTTTGCCTCGAAAAGTTTTCTAACGACTTATCTGCGTTTCATTCCTGTGACAAAATGAATCAGACAAAGGGGAAAGAGGAGACAAGTTCTTGGCACACATTTTCAGTTACATTTTTCTCAGTTTAATCAGTAAGCTACATTAAAGTGACAGTTACCAGTTCAGGAAGCCAGTTTGATCAAATCAGCCACAAGTAATCTGAGTGTCTTCGACTGGTGTGCAGACCCCGGGGCAGCAATTACTTCATCATCTATCACAGGAGGAATCAGTAGACAGATCCCACCTATACCCTACCCATCTTGAGCACCAGTCAGGGGCTGAGTAGACAGTGGACAAAATCGCCTGACCTGGGACTTCTTATACGAACCCACCAATTAGCGCTGACCAATCACAACTAACACCTAGCACCTAAGTCACATGACAGGGCAGTCCCTATGACTGTAGGATTTCTGAATTACTGGGGTTATACAAAGGACACTCATTCAGGAAGGGGGGGGCAAGTTGAAATAGAAAACGCCCTGGCTGCAACAATTCAAGCTTTAAAACAAATAACACCCTAGCCTCACACAGACAGAGAAGGAGCCGAGACCCAGGCAGGTTAGAAATCAGAAGAATGTCTGGCATGTATTAAAAAATAATCTCAAAGCAGAGGCTGAGTTTAAAAACGCACTTCAGCTGCAAATGTACGGCTCATCCTGCCTCTGCCAGACTCGCTGAAAAGTTTACGTTCCAAACTTCCTTCTGTACAGTTCTACAGAGCCTCGGAGAACCATTGTAGGGAAATAGGAAAGGGGCACAAGCCTCTCTTTCCTTCCCTTAAAGGGCCCAAGAAAAGATCCTAAGGCAAACATGTTTTATTAAAACAGTTGTAAACCGTAAGCAAGTTTAAGCATCATCAGGACAAATCTTTATGCTAGCTACAAATCATATCCCCCTTCCCTGTCCATTTTGTTCTGTCCATACAAAGCACACTATTATTAAATAAACAAGCCCACTTCGTGAAGTAGCTGCCAATTCATTCTTAATACCTCCAATTTCTCGTAAATACCACCTCGGGAAGAAATTCAACCACGAACACCCTTGCATTTCTCCATTCTCTGAAAATGGTACTTACAAGTGTTCCTTGTTCGGATCTGTCCATTTCTTCTCCCCCTCCACTGACATTTAAAGTCAAAAAATGGGCTTAGCTTCATCTGTCCAAACCAGACACCCATTTTGCTCCAGCAAAGCTGCAACAGTCATTTCTCCGAGGCAAGCCCAGAGCACTGTGCTGCTTGCCATTCCCAATTTATGGAAGGAAGCATATGTCAAACAAACCAGGTGATGACTCACTCTGCCTCCCCCGGCCACATTTTCCCCAGAATGGGAGGGTAGTGTAAGCACAGCCATTTGGATATGAGTCAGTTTTAGTAGACTGGCGGTGGCAGTTCATCTGACAAGCTCACTTTTTTTTTTCTTTTCTAACTTGTACATTTAAAGATCACAATGCACATTCTAAAAGATTTCAAAGTCATGTAAACAAGAAAGCTCCAAGATTACTTTTGAAGCCTCAGTGAAGCTCTGGCCCCACTCCCTAATATGTAATGTTACAGAACCATGTGCTGGAAATTTTAGTTCACACAGTGGAGGAACCCGGTTTAACTCTCGTGTTGGGGCCCATGTGGCAGCTTCTTCAGGAAGTGGTCAGGGACTTGAGAGACATGTAAGAGGCTTTCGCTTTTGTATGTACTGCAGTTCGTACTCTAACTTGAGTCACTCACATAGAATCACAAATGTGACAATGACCCCGCCCCGCCCCAACATCTCAGTCTTTTAATATCAACTTATTTAAAAGCCAAAGGCAAAAACTTGAAAGTCACCAAATGGTCTCTGGGAAAAATCCCAAATAAACTGCTTAAAAATCAACTTTTCAGTAAAAGGTTCAGTAACTAGCATGATGGGAGTGGCATTCCATGGAGTCAATTGTTACCAGGTATTCCGTAGACAGGAAGAAGTGGGATAATGAGAGTCTGCAAGGCTCATGCAAGCAGCTGAACTACAGTTATCTCTTTTCAGCATACTTCCTTTAACCTTGACCAAAGTCGACAACTGCTTTGACAGAGGCTTAGCATTTACTGTTGATTAAATCTTGATGGATAACTAGTTATGTTAGGTAGGACATACATTCTATTTTTACAACATAACACAATATTCAGATAGCAATTTTCCAACTCATAGATGAAGACACAGAAAACATACACACACTTAAATAATATTTTTAGAAAAGCTAATTCTAAAGTTGATCACTCACATTATTAAAAATCCCCCCGAAAGACTTCACTGGAATAAACACCACTTTAAATTTTCATATAGAATCAGTATTTAGAAATTAAATCTAAACAGACTACATGGAAGTGTATTTCCAATTTATACTTTTCAAGTCTATTTTAACTACAAGAACATTTCTCAACTAGTTTCTAAAACTTGTTCATATTTCAGCAGGGATATATTAATCTAGCCACTGAAAAACAGTTACCTCCCTATGGTACACAGACAGCATCAGGTCTATAATTACATAGCTTCCCATGGAAATACAGAACTTTAATAACATCATACAACTAAAACTCTGGTATCTGAAGAGACCATCTTTTAAAAGTCTGGAGAACGGCTAGTGTTTCAGTCCTGATTCCCTCATCCCTAGCTGTGCTCCTGAACTGAAAAGCCTTGGAAACAGAGTTTGAGACACACCCAGCAGAGTTATTCTGTCATTAAAAAAAAACACATAAAACTACTTAATATTGATGATGAACACCTGACCAAGCCTTCACTTCAGCAGAGCATTTCAGTATCTGTTTGTACATTTCCCACCACATTTTCTGGGATCTCCTAAAGTCACTGCAGAAGGGAGCTAGGAACCAGATGGAACCAGTCAGAGAAAGGTCATTCAAAAGCTCCCATCACAACCAAGCCTGGTGGCAAAAAGCCTGCCATCTCAGCGACTGTAGGAAGCGGGAAGGTTGTAGGACTGTGGCAGCAGGATAAGGAGTTAGTTCAAGGCCAGCCTACATGAAACCCTGCCTCAAAATTAAAACAAAACAAACAAACAAAAAACAGAACTCACATTCTAGTTGGCCCAGATGGATCAAGATATTAGCACTGTTACCAGCCAGGAAAAGATAACTGAGTCAAGGAATTGGCAGGACATTAAAAGCCCGGTTCAGGGCAGAGCAGAGCGCTGTCTGTTACCTCCAAACAGCACCCAATAAGGATAAAGAAGAGCACAGACCCAGGAAAAAGTACTCATGTCTTCTCCTTTGCTTTATGTTTTTTATTCATAGGACCACAACACAAAACCCCACTACATTTACCCTAAATGAAGCTCGGGCAGTTGGGTGGAAAGCCTCAGTATACATTCTCTGTTAGATTATCTTTAATTAGAAAATTGTACAAGAAACTGAATGCTTCTTGTGTAGCAAGAAAATGCTACGTGTAGCAGTTTAACCACTGCACGAGGCCTCAGGTAACAAAAGCTAACAGTTTCCAGTCAGCGTGTGACATAAAGAATGCTAACAAGGACAGCAAGCATCTGAGGTGTGAGCGTACTGAACAAGTAGGCAGATCCTCAACTACCCTGCTCTGTTGAAGGTCAAGCACCTGCTCCAACTTCTCTTTAACATGATGGGGGAGAAAGAGCATAAGGAAGAGAGGGTGGTTTGAATTACAAATGAATAGTGGGAGAGGGCTCAGACTCACACCTTTGCATGGCAGCTTGGGTCAGAGGCACAGATCTCGTTAAGCTCTGGACTAAAAGTTGATCTGGAGAAACAGCATAGAGCTGCCTCTCTGTCAGCAACTCAAATTACCAAATAATCTGACTTTGTCAGTTCCAGAAACCTCAACTATAGTTCAAGATGAGCACAGACAGTCAGAGATCCAATACTGGCCCTGGGAGAGCAATGCCTGAAGGAATGTGAGATTTACTTCCTTTCTGTTTTTCATCACCTGGAGAACGGACGTAAGCAAGAAAATACAAGAAAGAAATAGAAATCGCTGTATCCATAATGCTCACCACATCACCATGGGTAAGCAGCCACCCCCAGTAGCTGTTTTCCCCTCCAAGGGTAGGAAGAACAGCCTCAAGCTTCTGAGTGATACTGTTCATTTGAAGGCAAATAATGCCAGGTATGATGACACATGCCTACCACTCCCTGCCCTGGGAAGCAAAGGCAGGAGGCACACAAAGTTCAATAGTACCCTGAGCTACAGAATGAGATTCTGTCTCCAAAACAAAACAAAACTCACTGTTTAGCAAAGTACTCTGCTTTGAGAGCTCATTAGCTTCGTATATAGTTTATATAAAATTTCCACTATCAGAATTATCTCAGAGGAGCTTGCCTCCATGGCTATGCTATGGGAACAACTCTACAAACACGCACACAAACTACACAGATTCATGTAAGACACTGGGATCATGTCTTGATGAGGGCTGGACTCAGTTCCAAGCTTTTCGTGTCATATAAGGAACTGCCTGTCTTCTTGAAATGATTTTACACAGAAGCCACATACTTCACTCAGAAAATTTTTTATTACTTATCTCCTGCCCCACCCGTTTAAGAACGATCTGACTCATTTCTTTGATGACAACAACATCGTGGGTGGGAGTGAATACAAGAGTGGGCAGGGTAGGAGGAGAAGGGCGGGAGAAGAGGAGAAGGAAAGAGGAAGGAGCCAAAAGCTGAATCACAGCCATGTGAGTAATCTTAGGGTTATTTTTCTTCTTCCTAAGGATATAAATCAAATTAAGCTTGTTTTGCTATGAGTGAAGGAAAGAGAATATAATAATATCATGAATCAGAGCAATTATCAACTATGTGACACTCACTAAAAATGAACTACAATCACTGTTTTATCACCAACTGTCCGGAAGATGCAAGAGCATTGGTTAATCAATACAATTTGACAAAAATTCCACAAGTTTGAACTCATTGACAACCCTCTTCTCTGAAAAAACATTCCATTTACACATATATTTCAGAAAAAAACTTTATTTCAGAGCCCACTGTAAGATAATCTTTGGCCCTTGGAAGTGAGAAAAACACAAGGGCGATACTGGGTAGAGACCAGGTTACACGCTATGTAGTCAAGACCAAATTCAGAATTTATAAGAACAATCACTCAGAAAATGATTATAGCCTCTGAAAAGCATCCACTGGACCTGATGAGTGCACTTGTAGGGCAAAGGTCCAGAAGAAAGCGGGCATCTCTGTATTAAGAAGAAAGTTACCACAGAAACCTTAGACCGAAATACAGGAATCCCCAGGAATGAATGAATTTACTGGGAATAATTAGATAAAGATGGACTGAAGCCAAATAAAAATCAAGCATTAAAAATGTATGCAAGACTATTACATGGGAGGGGGATCAGCTCTCTTGGGCATACCTATAATCAATCTCAGCACCGGGACACAAAGACAGGAGGACTCCTGAGTTCAAGGTCAGCACATACATACACGCTTTCTTTGTTAACAGAAAAGTGGATAGATTAAATAAAAGTTTTCAAACAAACACATTAATATTTTCTACTCTTGGGTAAAATGGAGTTATTAAAGTTAAAAGGGCATTTTCCCTCTTAGCAATGTTGAGTCTGGAACCCAGGTATTTTAGGCATGCTAGGCAAGAACTCTATCACCTAGCTGCTTGCTCTTGTTTTTGCTAAAGCACAGAGCTCACAAGACCTAACAAGACAGTGTTTTCTACAAATCCAGTCCCTTACAGAATGATCTAGAGAGCTCAAAAAGGACAGCACCTTCAAAGAGCAGTCAGGGTTCCCTGTCCTGTGGGAAGTCCAAGGTCCTCCGCCTTCCATGGAGAAGGAAGGGGAGGGGGAATGGGGGAGGGGAGGATGTGAAAATTTGTAATAATAATAAAAAAGAAAAAAGAACAGTGTTTTTATCATATTGCTAGCTTTTCCAAAGTTCATTTCTATTTATAGGATAGTAATTTTGTACTAGTACCATTAATGGACTCTCTAATAAATTATTTCAAAACAGCTTCGAATATGCCAAGGCTTTTAAGCTTCTTGGGTTCTTTGTACTGCTCAATTTGGAAATTTTAATTAGTAATGAGTTCTTTGTGGATGACAATTTATTTGTATATCCGAGTTTACCTATCAGCAAATCTGCCTGAATAATAGTGATAAGTCTTAACCAAGATAAACTATCTATTAATGCTGGGTTTATATAAAATAAACCACATCTGTTCTCAGCCTTCAATTCAATTCAATGACTCTTCCAAGTTACTAGGACTTATTTTTCAATCAGCATTCTCCAAACTCATAATCTCAAATTTCCTATGTAACAAAAACAATATTCTCCAGCCCAATTTTGCCACATCCTGTTCTGTGCCTACTGTAAAGCCTAAAAGAAATTTCCAATTCGTATTTAATTCTCTCTCTTTCTCTCTCAAAGGAAACAAAAGGTTCTGTAGCTGAGTAGATGGTCCAGTTCAAAGGTACTTCATTTGCAAGCACAGGGCCTACATTCATTCAGAGCCCATGTAAAGAAAGTCAAGCATTGTTGCACAAATAGGTAATCGCAGTGCTGGGCAAGCCAGAACACCTGGCTCTCTAGGACTCACTGATGAGCATGGTCTAGCCTAGTCTACTTAAGACAGCTACATGCCAGTAAGAATCCTTGCATCAAAAGAGTGGATGGTGCTGGAGAAATGACAAGGCCATTCTCTGGCTCATGCACACGTACCTGCACACACATACACGCACCATGCAGATGTTCTAAATATTAACTCAAGGGGTAAAAGTAGCCTAAACAGAAGAGCCCTTCATTGAGCACTCTGTTTAGGTACTTTCTGTTCCCTAATCCACTAAACATTTGGAGTGAGAGCAAGGGTGGGTACATGGCTGTCGAGCATTTGTCAAGTTGTGGGAATCAAAAGTTTCAGAGGCACCACAGATTTTAAGTGTTTATAATCAGTCATTAAATACGGAATAAGAGAGACAAGAAAAAATGTAGTTGCAAAGACATCCTGGAAAGCAGGACTCTGCTCAAGGACAGCGGATGTGCAGGAGGGAGGCCTACAGAGCACAGGACAGAGAGGCATTCCAGGTTTCCCGAAGGGATAACTTTGGAACAGAGGCTTCAGGAAGAAGTGGGTGGTAGAACAGATGAGTGAACACAGACAGGTCAAGAAGTTAAGTCAGAGCACCCATGGAGGTATATTGGTACATGTTTGGTTTCCTTCCAAGCTCATTACCTTCTATATCACAAGTCTGTTTAAGACCCTCTCTTCAGACTTAGGTAATTTCATCTCCTGTATGGCTGCTTATTGTTGCTACTGCTACACTGGCCAAAGGGAGTCAACAACCTCAATGCACGTTTTATAAGGCAATGCAACAAAAAGCTTTGTTGGTAATATAACCCAGAATAATCTAATAGGTTGTGGCTATAGACTGAAGTATCTAGCAAACCTTAAACTGCAAGTGGTCAGCAGAGCTGTGAGCAATTAGTGAATGGTGCTTAGCTTTACTAAAAAAGACAAACTCTGAGCAAAAGCACATTGATAACTGAAACTGAATACTACTTCAGAGACACAACAACCAAAGCAGCATACATTACTTGAAGACACCTAAGTATATGACTTATTCAAATCTGTCTCATGAACTAGAGATTGAACATGTCTCCATGAATGACCTTGAGGACTCCAATAGCACTAAGGGGTATCTCCCAGAGAGTTGGCAAGCACCAGCTAGGATCCATCTGTAGCTATACAACAAAGTCTGAGCAGAGGTTTTGGTAGCTGAGGACATCAAATCCTTCCAAACCAAGCATCTTGAGGCCCAGAAAGAATGTACTGCACATGGAATTAA
This sequence comes from Microtus ochrogaster, assembly GCF_000317375.1. NCBI lineage: Eukaryota > Metazoa > Chordata > Mammalia > Rodentia > Cricetidae > Microtus > Microtus ochrogaster. The sequence continues at coordinate 59,817,026 of NC_022026.1, read as the reverse complement.
CATTTTTGACTTTAAGAATGCTATATTCCAGGTATTGGCTATGAAAAGCAGCCTCCAAATTCTTAGGTTAATATCAAGGACGCACATACAAAGATGGGGTACCTGAATTAGTTAACCCCAGATAAGGACAGTCAAATGGGGTTCAGAACAGAATGCTCAGGCCAAATGCCAGCTCTACTCAACCCTACTACTGATTATAGGATGTGTAACCTTGGAATTTTCCAGAATTAGACTAAAAACTTTTCAGGAAAATCACAAAAACAGAGCAGAGGAATGTTACATATCCTTAGAATACCAACTGTACTATAAAATTTGAGGGCAAGAAAAGCTAAGGTGCTGCCAACACAGCTATCAAGAAGATTAGAAACAGAATCATATTTTAGGAGAAGCCAGAAACTGGAAATAGATTATATGCTTGCCTCAAGCCCTTTTTGTCCCCATCACCTCTGAGGTTATCTTCTGGAACTCCAGAGGGACAATGGCATAAAACACTGTCTACTGGACCACAGAAGACATGCTACCCTGCAGGGAAGAAAATGGCCCTGTGAGGATTCTCCACTATGAGAAGAGACAGACTGAAGCAAGCTTAGCAAGAACAAGGAGTGGGTTTAGAAAGTGAACCAAGTTAGGCTATCAACTCTCAATTTTGCCATCTCTGCACCTTGTCGTGGGATTTTGGAGCCTCTTGAAATTACACACAGCTATTCAATGAAGTTGTGTTACTGTGTAGGTATAGTATCTTTTCTTTCTTTTTCTTCCATTTGGTTCTTTGTTTTGCTTTTGTGGGTTTTGAGACAAGTTTCTATAGTGTTGCTGAGGATAGTGTACTCTAGGCAAGTGTCTGACCACTGAACTACATCCTTAGCCCTATAAGCTGTAACGTCTGAGTGTGGTCTCTACCCAAAATCTCATCAACACACCAGCCCTTGCTGCCTTCCTAATCTCACATAACTAAGAACTCCCAGTGATACTTCAGCAAGGCTTGTCCCCACATGTTCTATAATTTTAGCCCCAAATGGAAGGAAATAGGTGTTAGGAACTCGGTAAAATAAGATGCCATGAGTTGGTTTCCATTTTCAAAATACAAATATTGGACAAGGAACAGATGTATCCAAACAAAGGGAAAGGATGTCTCAGCATATGAAACTGTAGATCTGTATGTCCTATACACTAGGCACTCTAAAGACCACATCAATATTGGTTTGCTCTTGACAAAAAAAAAAATCCTTTCAACCTTAAAATGTGCAATCTCATGGCTAGGATCTGAGACAGGAGAAATACACATGATGAGACCCAATACTACAGAACGCAAGATGTGATCAGAGACCTGGCACAAAAGTGAGAAACGATCAGACAGGGCATATAACGAGCGCATTATGCACAGTGGTACAGTATTGACAGAGGCCCTAGGCTCTATCCCCAACACCACAGCAAACAGACAAATCAAAAGACTATAAATCATCTAAGGAAGCATGTGGGCTCCAAAGGAACAGAAAGAACGCCGTCAGCTTTTTCATCCTTTCTTTAAATGATTGGTGGGGGAGAGCCCAGCACAGTAACATCGACCAAGGCAAACCTTCTGCCAGGAGCTAGAAGAGTGTCTGTTAGCAGCTGTGTTCCCTACTGCCTGCCTAGTCTCAAACTCCCACAGCACCCAGCCTTCATAATATTCAAGAGTGTGTTCTAGGATGAGCAGCACTCTAATGAGCAGCAATGACTGCCAAGACACAAGGGTGAGCTGGCTGCAGTGCCAAGGTTGGCCTTGGAAAGAGTAAAAGAACATGACTGGCAGGGATAGGAGACTCAAGGACTGGTACTATTACTTCCTTTGATTTTGTTGTTTTGTTCTTCTCATGCCCCTTTGAAAGACAGATCATCTCTATAACCTAAACTATCCTTGAACATTATTGTCCATCTCAACCTCCCCATATGCTGGATTTACAGGTTTGCAGTTTCCCATCATTCAGGAATGACTTAGTCTCTCTACCTGCATTTTTCCTCCTGAAGAGAACGAAGAAGGAGCTGCAGCTGTGTCAGCGGGTCATGCAGAGGGGGTCAGGAAGAGTTCCATAAAGAACACATCTCAGGAATCCTACTCCTCTTCCTAAGCCAGCATCCTGGCCCAGTTCTCACCCAAGACACCCAATTCCACAGGAAGATTCTTGTGAAACAGGAATATCCCAAGCCCAGTATCCTTCCCAAAGGCCAAAGCTGCTCATACAGACTGAAGGTGCAAGCAAGCAGTGCTCACAGTGCAGCATGAACGTGTTTACCAGAAAAGGCGCTTCTCAGCAGCCCCATCTTTGTTTTAAAAGATATTATGAAAAATTGTTTTTAAATGAGAAGTGATTCTTTCGTAGCCTCCTATCCTTTACTTGTTTATTTGTCGGGCAGAGGTCAGGGTGGCATCTTCTTAAATGTAATTTGAAGAGAGCACAGATCATTTCCCAGAAAATCAAAGTCGATGCTACAATGAAAAATGAGACAACTGGTCTTTTTCCAAGGACTAGAATTAAATACATTCATTGTATAAAATCAGCAGCCTTTAGTTCTAGCTAAATCCCATCCCTCCTTTACCACTGTAACATCCTTAAAGTTACTACCACAGCCAACCCTCTGTTTATTAACCACTTCTTACCCTAGTCTATACTCAGCAAAATAAATGACAGTCCCTCCTCTTACCAATGAGGATAGTGTGTCTAGAGCAAGCTATAGAGGGAAATACTTCTGATTCTCAAAATTCCTACATTGATCAGTACAGGGTTTGCAAGAAACCCTTGTTTATTCTCTTGTCCACTTTCAATTATCTCTAGATGACTTCATATAAGACAAATGTGGCATGTAAGAAACAACTGCATAGGGCTGGAGAGATGGCTCAGCGGTTAAGAGCATTGCCTGCTCTTCCAAAGGTCTTGAGTTCAATTCCCAGCAACCACATGGTGGCTGACAACCATCTGGAATGAGGTCTGGTGCCCTCTTCTGGACTGCAGGCATACACATAGACAGAACATTGTATACATAATAAATAAATATTTTTTTTTTAAAAAAAGAAAGAAACAACTGCATGGTGCATAAAAATGCAATGAACTTTCTGCAAACATTTTGGACTTGATAGTCTCCATCAAAATGCTCCTGAGTTCCTAAGTGCAGCATCCCCAGAGTACTCTCACTTGATGAAAGCTATTTCTGGCATACAGAATAAACCACCATTAGTCTATGTGACCATCTCCCATACCGGTCCATTCTTCATAATTCTTACTTTTTTTTGCTTTCTAAGTTTCTCTCTCCTACAAGCTCTGCCCACCCTCTTCATTGAGGTTTTAACATGTGATAAGTCCTCTGAAATGTCTAAGAATGATAATATTATAAGAGATGTCATGGCTAGTTATTTTTACAGCTCTCTGGTCACTTAGGACACTACAGAAGAGAAAGCATTGTGGGGACAGATGAGAACACATGCCCTCTAAACTGCTATGGCCCTGTAATGCATTTCAAGGTAAAATATAAACATTGACATACAGAACTTTGAGGGGTTGAAGAGGTAGACTGGTGGTTAAGAGGACTTGCTTCTCTTCCCAAACGCCCAGTTTTGATCCAACATCTGGTAATATAAAATCACCTGTAGCTCCAGCTCCAGGAAATCCAACAACTCTCTTCTGGTATCTATTGTACACACACGGTGCCATAAACTCACAAGAGCATACACACATAAAAATGGATAAATCAATCATTTTAAAGGAAATCTTTTTAACAAGTGGCCTATAGTAAAGGCATGTGATGTTCACAAAGCAGTGTCCTTATAGTATGATATAGTTCTGTCTTTGCCATCCCACTGGCTTTTATGCTCAGCAACAATCTCTTTAGAGCTTTGTGTTATCCAAGGCTTGGAGGCAATTTAATAATGGCCTTTACATACCTCATGCAAATTATACTGAATGCAGACTTGGTCACCAGCTAATTATCACCTCATGACAAAGAGCTCTAGGCAAAGTGGAAGAAACCCAACAGATGACTGGAAAACAGCTTGAGAAAAAGCTCATCATAAACAAAAAAACTTTTCTTTAAAGGCAGCTCATTCCTAAATCCTTAATGATAGTAAACTTCAGTTTCTATTCCTTGAGATTTGTCTTCCAGGCACCTGATTTCCAAGGCGCACTCATAAATTCCAAATATGGCATTACGTCCAAAATAATACAACTAAAGATCATACTGCTACCTTCTAGCATTTTTCTCAATAGGAGGAATGGTATTCTTAAGTTTTAGAAAGAACCTGAAGTAAATAAATGCTTCAAGTGTCTTTATCACTTCAATGAACACTCCCAGGCAGTCATAAAAATACAGCACCTTCAATAAGGATGCCTAATAATAGCAGCTCATATGCCCCCCGCCAGTACTTAGAAACGCCTACCCTAGTTTCTATGGTGATTCTCACTCGTCTCCCTCATTCCTCCCAGCATATTGTATAATTTATTGGGGAGCCATAAAAGACTGAACATTTATAGTTTTTCATAATATATTTTTCTCTCAAAATTAAGAATGTAGGTAGGCCGGAGATCTTTCTGAGATACTAAATGCATAAAGGAAGTGTAAGAACTCTAAGCTGATTTTTCTAAGACCCTTCACATTTTACACTCGGCTTTGACTTGAGCCATTTTTAGTGCTTCCTAAATGTAAAGTAGAGTTGAAGTCACCAGTGAAATATTAATTACAGTTGAAATCTGACATTCTCTCCTATGTTCCTTAGGCACAATAAATTCCCATGATTAAAAATACATTCCATTCCTCTAAGTGCAAATTCAGTCTGTCAAACTGCATGACACCATAAAGCTGCTGAAATTCTGAAACAACCCACTAAACATTCTGAACAGCCCTTCTTTAAGGAAAAGTTAAAAAAAAATCTACTGTATCCTGTACAGCCATCCACATTTGAAAATTACACAAGGGTTTTTAAATCATCCCCAATAAAACTGCTGAATAGTGAAGGACAAATTCTCAATCTAAACTTACATCTCCACACTTGTAAATGGTATCCAAATAAAAATTTCCCTTTTGCTCCTAAGAACACAAAAGATCAAAGATCTCTGTAAGAGCCCTGTAAGCAGACACTGGCATAAGACTCTGGATACTGTAGGTTGTATCTTTAAAAGGTGTCAAAGGAAAGGAGATGAAATGCTGTGATCTCCACCCACTGCCACTTAAGACTTACTGCCCACGCACTGTACAGGCCATGCCAGCATCCTGCATCCACCCTCTTTCAATCCTTCTACATTAGACCATGGAAACTCAGGATGTGTGGCCAGAGGCTCCTGCTTTGAATCCAGCTGGTCTGCCACGTGGCGTGGCCATGACCTTAGACACACTTCTCCTGACATCCTGTGAGTGGGCTCAAGTTGGAGCCAGACTATCCCACTGTACAGCCCGCCCTGCTCCTGGAAATGCAAATCCTCACTCCCTAAAAGATTCCATTCTCACTTCCACAACAGGGCTTCCTGCCCCCAACCCAGGAACAACAGGTCTTTGACTATCCCTCACCACCCTGGGAACACCTAAAACCATTTCCTTGTTCACTGCTAAGGGTGGGATTTCCATCTTACTTGAAACTTTGAGAGAAGCTTATTCCCAGATACCCACTAAACTATTTTAGTTATGGTCACGATAATCACATCTAAAGAAATTATAAGCATATTTAAAACTCCAAATCCCAAACAGGACTCTCTATATAATTTATGTACAACCAAGCTCTTCTCGTGAAAGAGGTACCTGTTCATTGCCAAAGAGTGAATCTGCTGGATTGGATTACCGAGCATCATCTCCATGGTCCTTCTTCTAGGCTGGAATGAAAAGATTTCAGAAATTCTTAACTTTGCCTGGGCTAGATTGGTGCATGCCTACAGTCCCAGCTACTTGAAAGGCTGGGTACAAAGATCCTAAATTCAAAGGCTGCCTAGGCTAGAGCAAGGAGGATCGAGTCTCAAAAAAAAAAAAAAAAAAAAACAAACAAAAAATAGGGTGGTTCAATCTTCAGTGAGGCATTAGAACAGAAGGAGGGAGAGAGAGAAAAAAAATCTCTGTATAATTTTTCACTCTGAAAAAGTCTCTCCCTTCCCCACCATGTGTGTGTGTGTGTGTGTGTGTGTGTGTGTGTTTGTTTGCTCTGGATGAAATAAAGGGCTTTTTGGCATGTTTGCTTTTTTTGCAAGAATTCTACCACTAAGCTACACTCCTGGTCTCTTTGCTTAAATGAACAGGTAAGAGACATAAAAAAAATAACAAACTTCTCCATTCCAGTGAGGTTTTTAAGGTTTGTTTCATGGGCTGATGGAGGGGATGTTTGGGGATAGCGTACCCACACCTTTATCCATTTTTTTTAAAATGTAGATTGTAGAAATGCTTTTCAAGCAAAGATGTAAAGACAAGGAGTAGTTTAGTCTCCCACCATTGTCAATTTCCCAATCAGACACAAATGCAGTCAGCATGCTCTGTCCCCTGTCTGAACCAGGATTTACAATTACAAAACCTGGAGCAGTTACATGAGGACTCTGCAAAGTCAATAGTAGCAGGCAGCCCTAGGAAAGACAATCAGAACTTGAAATACCAACAAAAATGTGTGTGCCGAAGTCCAGGCTTAACACGCTGTTGCCAGACACTGGCTGCTGGCAGAGGGAAAAAAGATGAGCTGCCCAAAGTTCTCTGGCTCTAGCCATGAAAGAGAATTGCTGATATTTGTAGCATCCATTGCTCTCCTTCCCCCTGCTGTCTCAGGCTTCTATCCCCAAGTATTCCAATGGTGTAGATGACAGCCAGCCCCAAGAGAAGTCTGCAAGGCTAAAACAAAACCTTTCTCTGGGTTCAACAGAGCCATGGTTCCAAGAAAGTGGGGCTGAATCCCATTATGGTTTTTTGTCCACTCATTTGGCTACAGAAACGTAGACACTGTTGTGTAGTTCATGCCAGAAGACAGCAGCTAAAGTCCAAAGTTTCTGGTCAAATGCCAAAAATATAAATAAATTAAAATTAAAAAAGATGGTAGAACTGGAGGGAATCTCAAAAAAATCATCAAGAAGGAGGAGCTTAGGAAACTAACCCCCCTCTTAATTGTTTATAAACCCCAAGGCCTAGATCTCAGGCTTGGACATGTAGTTCTCATCAGAAAGAACCTACGAAAGAATTGGCAGTGAATTGCTGAGACTCCAGGTTGGCCATCAACAGCAGACACACAAATGGTACTGGCCACAGCTTACTGAAGGTAAAATAGCCATTGCTCCTGGGGACTAATAATCCTGTCAACTGTCAACTGTGGGCTAAGATGAAAACACAATCCTACATAAGATCTAGTCTCATAACATAATACTCAAAATATCCCAGATGAAATTAGTATTATTCAACACAAAAAGATAACACATGCCAATCAGAAAAGTAGAAAGATATAAGGAAGAACTGTTGAAAATTTGAGAACCTAACAACCAAATAAACAAAACCTGGCAGATCTAAACGTTAGCTCATCTCAACAGTAAAGAGATAAACTATCTGAAACAAAGCAAAATAAAGGCTCAAATGTCAGAAGGTCTGCCACTTTGCACAGGAGAGAGGTGGAGAGAAAGGATACTGTGCAGTTCAGTTGAGAAAAAAAAAGGTGACAATATATTGACTGAAAATGTTTCAAAGCTATATAAACCCACGATTTCAAAATAGATTATTATTACCTTATATAGGATAATCACAAAAGTTGAATTAAATTAATCTATAATAATCCCAAAGAAAATCAAGTTGAAAACTAGATGAGGCTAACAATTGAGTTTTCTATTGCACAACTCTATTTGAACAAATCAATATTCTACCCTCAGTTATACAGAAATAGGAAACTACCAATAAACTGAACCTATTACTTATAAGACACTCAAACCAACAAAAACAGAATATGCATTCTTTAAAAGGAAAACAAAACCCTTAACAAGATAGACTATGCTTTGAAAAAGCCTTATAAATTCAAGATAATTAAACTAATACAAAGTATGGCTTCTGTTCATGATGAACTTAAACAAAAACAACAGAAAGGCAAAAGGACAATGTCCAATTACTTGGAAATTAAACATACTTCTAACATATGGGCAAAAAAAACAATTTTGAATTGAACAAAATAAAAATATAGCACGTCAAAATGTGATACAGCTAAACTTGTGCATAGAGGGAAATTTATAGCATTAATTCTTTCTATGTGAAACAAAGGAAGACCCCCTAAGCAATGATCCAAGCTTCTACTTAAGGAAACTAGAAAGGAGCAAAATATAGTTAAAGCTAGAAGGGAAGAAGGGAATAATCAAATAGTAATAACTAAGAGCTGAGAACAATGAAATGGAAAGCAGAAAAATGGGAGGAAAGTATTGAAACCAAAAACCAATTCTTTTACACACAGCAGTTAAAACACCTGACAAAAATGATTTTAAAAATACACATACATGCACATGCTCACATGCACATACACACACTAAAAAAATAAGTAAAAACCCCTCCACATATTAATCCCAAGAACAAAAAGCAGGAGCATCATTACAGACCTCTAGATACTAAAAATGAAATGCTATGAGCATATATTTGGCTAAGACTGTTTTTATGTTCATGAAAGATATTGGTCTTCAGTGTGTTTTAATAGGTGTTCTTGTTTCCTTAAATGTTTTCACTAGTAAATTTAAGCATCAAGATCTTGAGATCCCCTTTGAAAGATTTTTAACCATGAACTACAATTATTCGTGCTATTTGCAATGGTTAATTTTGCTTAATCAATCAACTTGGCTGATTGACATTCATGAGTTTAAAACAAAGCACAGCTCTGGAGAGCTCTTTGAGGCCTCTGTGATTGATCCACTGACTTAACACATTAACAAAATTCAAATCTCAAAACACTATTGGGAGGTGGTAGGATAGGATAAGGTGGGACTTGGTTAGGGGACATCTAACACTCGCCTTGTATCCTGTAGGCAGTAACTTGCCCTGGCCCCTTCATGTTATTTGTCCACTCTGCTTCCTGGATGCTGTGTCAAAAACTGCTCTGCTCTGCTAATACTGAAATAATGAGTCAAATGAACCCTAAAGTTGTTTGTCAGGTAATCAGTCACAGAGATGATAAAACTAATTGTAATGCTATTTCATCAGAAGAAACTGCAAGAAAGAGTCACAAAACCCAAATGAATTTAAAAAGACACCTCTCCACCTGGTATCTTAATTATCACAGAAAAATCTCCAGTCTTTTAATAGCAATCAGATGGTGTGGGGAGGGGGTGAAGAAGGTAACAGGGACTAACACTATATACTACTGTGATTATGACCATAGATAGCCATTCAAATCCTTACAGAGAATTTGAAATGGTCTATGAAGTGAACTAGTATCTGTGTGGCTGGAGGCAAGAACAAGAGTAGGTGATGCTACAAGAGGAACAAGGTCTAAGAATAAAGCAGGTCAAGAAGGCCAAGGAATTCTTTCTATACCTTCTCAAATTATAAAAACTACTTTCTGAGACTCTCCAGCTCTCTAGCCATTAAACATAGCTTTTCTCTATACATAACAAGGAATTTATAATTCTTTCTTCCTTTGAAGGTAATTCAACTGTTCCAGAAGTTTGAAAACCACTGCTCTTAGATGTCCCAAAGGAGATGACTCGGGATTCTGGCATAGCTTCCGCAGCAAAGCTATGGGCCAGCCATTCCCAACCCAAGGCAGGAACTTGTAGAGTCAACTGAGGTTGTGAAAGAAAATCATGGTATCCAACTGACTGGCTACTGTCTTAGTCAGACCCATAGTGCCTCATAAAGTTGAAAGCAACCTCATAAATCTCCATAGCCATACCCTTACTTCACAGATGAGGAGGAGACTGTGATCTAGCTATAGGAAATGACTGCATATCTTGCTAAGGAAAAACTGAAACTGAGCCCAAGTCCCAGGGTCTCACCACAGTATCCTTTACACTACAAATAGAAGTAAGCAGTGATTGAATAGCTATTAAATGAGGCAATATGCTGGGGAGAGGGGATGCTGCTATCACAGAATTTAAACTGTAGTGAATATATCCATCAAACTATTACACAAAAAAAATTTTAAGAAGGAAATGAATGTTAGATTAAGGAGGAATGTAGAGTGCAAATAAATTACCAAAACAAATAAATCTTCAAAAGACTTAGCTGACCACCACCAAAACATGCATAGTGATCCAAACCGAGAAGTCACTTTAAGAACTAAGGGACAAGTAGAAAATCATTCTGTCACAATCTGAAAAGAGAACCTGGAAGTGGTAAAATAAGGAGTCAGATAAAAAACAATGACCATGCAGAGAAGTAATGATTCTAAGCACAAAGTTTTGAGACCACGACCAACTTTGATCCAGACATTGCTGAGATGATAACCTTGGAGCTGGAGTTAAGAAGTCCTAAGAACAGGGCCCCGCAACCAGAATGACAACAGTCCGGACAAAAGGGACTCTTAATAGTTCTCTCCTTAAACACAGGAAGAGCAAAGAGAGGAAATGATGAAAGTTGCAAAGATAAAGCACCTCTTTTTTAACTAAACCCTAATACAACTAACACTTCTAATAGAAAATTTCTAGCCAGGTTTAACAAGTTCTTTCTCTAGAGGGGCTCTCAGTGGAATACATTCTGACTCTCTAATGTTCTGCTACACCTTCAAGAAATATCTGAAACTTGAGGGGCAAGTGGCTGCCATTAATATTTACATATGGTAAATTATGACATGGAAGACTTTAAGAAAACAGGTCTCCAGTCTGCCGTACAAAAAGCAATTCTAGTACAACAAGCTATGATGTAGGTGGTTCTTCTATCTATCTGTTGTTTCATTGGTTAATTAATAAAGAAAACTGCTTGGCCTGATAGGTCAGAACATATGTAGGCGGGGAAGACAGAACAGAATGCTGGGAGGAAGAAGGCAGTGAGGCAGCCACCATAGCTCTCCTCTCTGAGATGGACGCAGATTAAAATCTTCCCGGTAACCTCGTGGTGCTACACACATTAATAATTAATTAATTAATCAAGATGTGAGAGTTAGCCAGTAAGAGGCTAAAGCTAATGGGCCAAGCAGAGTTTAAATGAATACAATTTGTGTGTTGTTATTTCTGGTGTAAAGCTAGCCGTGCGGGAGCCACGCGGGAACGTAACATACTGCTCCTTCTACAATTGACGCTACAAAGCTAATCAAAACAAGATGTGGTAGCTCAGGCACTCTGGAGACGGAGATTAGGAATAGTTTCTGCAACAGAGAAAATGAGGCTAACCTGAGCTACATGAGACCCTGCCTCAAAACAAAAATCAAAGTATCCAGCTTTGTTATCCACAGCTACTAACAGATAAACAAAACTTGGTACCTAATCCCTTATGAAAAGTAGAAATTTCTGAAAAAATAAATAATCAAGTTGCCCACAGGTGGCTGAGGCACTCAACAAGAAATTCCTGGAAGTGTCTAAAGCATATTGAAAACTGGGGTAAACTGACTTCTATCAGTTTGAAAAGGAGAATAAACAAACAAGCAAACTTATTAAGTCAGATAACCAGTTTGGTACTGGATTCAGACCATACTAGCGCTAAAGGTTTATGACCACTCACCTGGGCAATTTATTTGTTCATCCTTCCTTAACTTCTAATACAGTTTATTTATTTTATTAAAACATAAAATGGAAGATTTAAAATCTGGTTTGGTGGGGGCAATAAGATCTGGGATTGTATTCAGCAGGAGCCCAGAATATACAATGCCCTTGGTCCCACCCCCAGCACTACAAAAATGAGTAAGTGCTTTCCTTTTCCACACATCAGTTTTAAAACTGCATTTGCTCCAGTTAGCACTGCTGGGACAAAAATAATTTATCATCACTACAGGCAGTAAGGTTCCTAAAGGAGCAACTACCAAAATAACTTAATGGAATACCTCCCATTTGAAAATTGTTAATCATAAATTGGGTTAGGCTGTCATTCTTAGACTCTCATAAACTGTCTAAGAAAATTCTAAAGTATCCAATGTATTTCAGTTTTCCAGAGAAAACAATAAATGACAATGATTAATCTTAGTCCCCATTTTAAAGCCTTAATAGTGAAAAATGAAATGCATATATATAACGTTCTTCAGTTTTTAATCTTATAATCTGGTAAAAAAAGAGACAAATTTTTGTGCATAATCACCACTGCATCCCCAAGTTCTGTAACAGGGTCAATATATTTTTAATATATATGCAATCATACTATTACACAAAAATTCAGTAACACTAAGAATCAGATTTGTCAAGTACAGGGACTCACACCTACAATCTCAGCTACTGGGGAATCCTAGAGTCTAGAAGTTTGAGGCCATTCTAGTTTTAGTGATACCTGTCTCTTAAAAAAAAAGAATAAAGTATACTGATACACAAAACAAAGATATCAAACACAATGCCCTTGCTCAGATGTTTTTTCTTGATAAGGGTTGGTGAAGTTAGATGGGTTTGCTATTGATGTGGATCTCAGACATGCCTCCAATGTCTCTTGTGTGTAGCTATAGCCTTATTTCTAAACAAGGTCTAGCATCTTTTCCTCCCAATGTCAAGGAAGGAATTAAATGTAGTAAGAACTTTTCTACTTTTCAAAGTCCATCAATTAAATACTAACCAGTGAAATGCCATGAAACTGTGTCTGGAGTTGGAAGAAACATCTCTTGTCATCATCTGTCCTGCTTTCTGAACTTGAAGTTCTTTGCCTGTTACCACAGCAAGAACTTTAGATTTGACTGTGACTACAGCCAAGAGGGGGCTTTCTAGCCAGGTGTCTTATGCTGTGACCCTCGAGGGGAAAGTCAGACGGAAGATTAAGCTACCCAAGAAAATGTTTCACCTGGCCCCAATCACCCAAACCATCCAGAAGCTTAGGTATTTGGGGAACACCAGCAAAGAAGGGTCACCTCAGAACTCAAAAGAACACAAGCTCTGCTCCACTAAAACCAGGCATCATTCGGCAAATTAATGAAAAGCAGCTTGGAGATTGTGAACCATCATTAGACAGGAAGTTTGAATACATTGATATCCGAGATGTCAAAAAGGAAATCTGAAAGTTTGCTCCGATCCATAACATATGGATAGACAAAAGTGATGGTGAAGTCTTTCCATTTTAAAAGCATAACACATGTATATTTTCAAAGCAAGTTTAACATGGTTTTATTTTTTGGTTTTAGATCCTGAGTGATATATAATCAAAAGTTTGATACTCATAAAACTGAGCAGCACTGGACCTTTGAGAAGGTGTCAATCAAGTAGAAGTATCATCTTGACCTTTTCTTAGGCTGCTTAGTGTTACTTAATTTCCTGGGTATCTTCAAACATGCTGAAACCTTTCAGGACTCAGTTTCTCCATCTGTTTATCAAGAAGCAAAGAGGGATAGATATAGCTAGCTGGGAATGACTGGTACCTCCTATAAACCATGTATTTTATTGGTAAATATGGTTTTCTTCAAATACGTAGCTCCTGAGAAAAAACGGGCTCCAAAGCTACAGAGAAACCCTGTCTCGAAAAAGCCTAAAAAAAAAAAAAAAAAAAACCAAAAAAAAAAAAAAAAAAAAAAATTACATACAAAAATTCAAGTCCAAAATGGGCTTTTTCTAGATGCTTTCTGCAACCTTAACAGGAAAGTCCATTACAATAACCGCCTTTCCTTTTAACAGAATGTCTACTAATTCCATTTCTCTAGTGCATTAAACCTTTCCTACTATTAGCCAAGTGTTTCTTCGAATGAGTTTAGCTACATGCTGGAAGTCGCTTATTGAGTATGTGGTTGTAATAATCACTTAAAATGAGTATACCATCAACGTGATGGCTTCACACTACAGATGACAGAAAAGGAACCCAGCCTTGCTCAGCTCCTTTATATTCTAAGGAATATAAAAGACAAAAGGAGTCTGACGATTTACAGACCATTTTGTACCGATGAGCAATTCAGTTTGATATATGCATTACAACCAGGCCACCAAACCAAACATCCTGTTCGAGAACTTTCTCTAACAATGTAAAAAGGTCATGAAAACCAAGTGTAGCCAAAACCAGTCTATTTAAAAGTAGAGGTACTTTAGAGTCTATAAGAAAACACAGATTTATAGTACTTTTGCAAAAATTGATTACTTTTAATTAGATCAATCAGCAATTTAGAGAAAACATTGGGATTTGTTAAATACATGAATTTATCACATACATATTATTATTATTAGATGTTTACGGAAATCAGTTTAGCCATAGATTATAAATTAATAACAGCAGTTAAGTGACCTACTGTCTTATAGAACAAAATGCCCAAAAAGCACATTAAAATAAGCACTCTAGAAATCAGTTTCCTCCACCGAACAGCTGTGTTCTATGAAGCTGTTGCTTTGTGGTGAAATGAGAAATTATTATAACCAAAAGGTTAACAAAACACCCCCAATGAAAATCAACAAAAGAAACTTAATTAGGAGACATTACATTAAAACAGCAACCTTCACCTTTAAATTTCTAAGAGAAAGACAAACTCATTTTTTTTAATCTAACTAGTGTCTTTGGCCCTCAGCACTGTCCCTAAAATGTCTAACCTAACACCATTTCAAAAAGGTTGTCCTAGAAAAACATGAAGTCATTTTTAATTATAGACAACCACAAGAAGAACTAATAAAAATTTCAACTTACTGGAAGAGAAGAAATATCTAAGGAGACCCAAAATGTTACTGAGGTGCTTAATGATAAACTCAAAGTGCCAAAATAAAATGGAGGTTTGTGAAATGCGATCACACCTCTAAGGAGCATTAGTGTTAACTCAAACAAACATTTTAAAGTTCAACCAGGATGAGCACAACTGGAAGATTCTTTATTTTACTCATTTCCCCAGAAGGTTCTTATGGCTCAGAAGATGTAATATGACCTACTGCATTGTGTAAAATTTGGAAGGCAGCCTTTCATACATAATCCTGAAAGATGCTTGCTTCTTGTGTTCCCAGAGGCAAATTTTATAATTTGCAGTTTTTGTAAAATTTATTTTCTCTGATTAGAGGCACTGTCAGGGTCAAGTCTAGTGTGCGGAACAACAGAAAAGAACTACTTGTGCAAAAGCCTACAGAAAGACCTTGGCCTTCAGTCTTTCAGAATGAACTCAAGGCTTCAGTAATCTTCTATCTTAGCTGACAGAGATAATCATTAACAGTCACAAATATCAACAAACATAGAGCAGGTGACAAGAAACAACCTAGCTGGGTTGCTTGGGTAACAAAGAAATAAGAGAGACAGACTGAGAGAGAAAAGATAGGGTTGAGAGTCCTAATGTTTGGTGGCTTCAATTTTGACTTGGCTGGACTTACAATCACTTAGGAGACACACATCCTGGCCCGTGTGTGAGAACTTTTCTAGAGGACCAACTGCTCATCCCTCCTGTTTTCTGTCCTTACGTACATGTATAGGTTAGGACAAATTAAAAACAGGTCTGAAAGGACAACACATTTGCATTTTCCAAGTCCAAAAAAAAATAAATAATTGGAGAAAGCAGACATGAGAACAAGAACTGGCAAAGGCACTCTGCCCCCACAGTTTGCCTGTTTCCTAGGCTGCCCAGAGCTCCAGGCCTGTTGGCATCTTGGACTAGGGAAGATGCATCCTTCTCAGTCATTAACTGATGGCAAGCTTTCCAAAGTTTTGTCCTCTGGCCCAGGCCTTTCCTGACTCACTCTTTATCTGGGAGGCAGTTTCATTTCATACAGCACCACCACCTTTAATGGAAAGGATTTTGGATTTAATAATAAAGGAAATCAGTATACCCTCAGGAAACATCAGGCCTTTTCATAGGTTTCAGATATATGAGAGTTCACTATGGTCAATATCTTCAGTGGAGACTTATAAAATATGGGATTGTGAAGAATGAAGCCACAAACTACTAAAATGACCACAAAACGGTATTTTACCTGATTTGCTATTTTAATTTCTGAAATACAGCTTGGAGACACCAAAACTAGGTAAAGACCAAAGTAATCTCTAACGTTCAATAAAAAATTAGTGAAAATGTTTTAATAATGCATTAGTAAAGTTTAGAGCAATTAGAATAGATGGTAAAAATTATTTAATAACCAGACCAATGTGTATATTGAAATGTTACAATTATTTTAAATATATGAAACACATACCTTGTATTTAAAAAAAATACTTTGGGACTGGAAAGATGGCTCAGCTGTTAAAAGCACAGGAGCTAGGGTCAATTCCCAGGGCCCACACAATGCTTATGACTATTTGTAGCTCCAGTCCCAGGGGATCTGATACCCTCTTCTGACATCTGCAGGCACCAGGTATGCATGTAGTACACATACATGCAGGTAAAACACTCACACATATAAAAAATAAACCTAATTAAAAAAACCTATTTGATGCATTAAGCTGTGCCATTTTAAAAGATTTCTCTTTTATTTTCCAATTTTGATTACCACCAGAACAAAAACTACTGGCCACCTGAGGTTTACTTTGCAATGGTTTTGTAATGTCTTCCCTTTTACCTGCTGTTGTACACGAGACCAAAGATCAAAAGGCAAAATGTAAAGTTCCAAAGGCTCAACTTCCTTTTTAAGAAATAATGATAAAATTGTGAAATATGAGTGACTTAACTTTTCCAGACAAGCACAACTTAGAGAACCCATTGCAAACATAGAAAAAACTATTTAGGAGAGATGTGTACAAACAAGGTCAAAAGTCTTGCCTCATTACTATACCTTTGCAGTTTTCAAAGTTTTGGCTATCTTCAAGTATATTTTACAACAGTCATAACCCCAAGAAGTGTTTTTAGTAATAAGCAGCCTTTGAACTGATAAAGAAGTGTTCAGATTTTGGAGCCTAAGTAGACATGAGTAAAAGCACTGTGAGATCCTGGATGAGACCCTGGAACAGAAGAAGGACTGAAGTGGAAAAATTCATGAGTCTAAATTGAGTCTGGAGGTTGGAATTGTTGTAGCATGTTCAATTTCCTGGTTGTGCTAAGTGTGTATACCATGGCTTGCTAAGGAAGCTAGAAACTCTCCACTATTTCTTTAACTCTTCTACAAATGTAAAATCAGTTAAAATAAACAATATTTAAAATTGAAACATATCAGAGAACAAAATCATTATTTAGAGATGGCTGAGCATGTTAAGACCACTGGTTGCTCTTCCAGAGGACCCAGGTTGAATTCCCAGCACCCACATGGCAGCTCACAGCTGTATGCAACTCTAGTTCCAGGGGATCTGACACCTTCACACAGACATACATGCAGGGAAAACACCAAAGCACATAAAATAAAAATAAAAACTTAGAACCTAAATCATGTGGAGGTGTGGTAATCACATGTCTTAAACTTCATTTTCTAAGGCAGAGTCAGAAGGCCACTGCAGGTTCAAGTCCAGCCTAGGCTACATAAGCAATTCCAGGCACAGGCTACACAGTGAGACTCTGTCTCAAAACAGAACAAAATGAAGCACCTAAATCTTCTGAGAACTTGCAACAGTGCACATGAATGAAATGGCTTCACTAGATGGCACTCTATTTTCTTCAGCGCCCAAAGGCCTTATCCATCCCAATAGAATTTTTTTTCTCTAGCTTATTCTTAGCACATTAAATAGGTGCAGTTCTTTATATAATATTCTATGAGCTCACTGACTATACAAAATAAATTTCTGCTTTATTCCCGAGAAACGTCTTCTTTCAAGATTCAACCTTCATTATCATGTCAGAACACTAGTATGAGGTTTACCATTCTAGTCACTCAACACAGTAAGCCGTTCCTTTGTGCTGCCATCCTTTGTACAGTCTGAAGAAACATTCCTTTTAATGTTTATCAACATAAGAACTTTCTGTCCTCCTACAGACTTCCAAACCCTTCCCCATTCAGACAGTAAATCCCTGTAAAGTAGCAAGTAGCCAGCCTCTTTCCACTTGCTTCCAAGTCTCTCAGGATGTAAGACACCTCCCCTGGCCAAAAAATCATCAGTAGAGATCAAAAATAATAATTCAACCATTTCAGGGTATCCCAATGAAAACAAAAACATCTACTTACTTCCAAAGGCCTAAACTTGAATGAAATGGAAAAGTGTTCAATCTCTTAATTTTACAGATTAAGCCACTAAAGTACTTAAAAATGAACTGGAGATTGAAGACATGAATCAGCTTTTCCAGAGGACCCAGATTTTTTTAATTCTAAACACCCACATGGTGGCTCACAAACATCTGTAAGTCCAGTTCTAGATCTAAAATCTTTTCCTGGCCTCCGAGGGCCCCAGGCATGCACATGGTGCACAGATATGCATATAAGCAAAACAACCATACACAAAATAATTTTTTAAAAATGAACTGGAGCAAGGTTAGTGGTGGTACAGGCCTTCAATCACAGCACTCGGGACAGAGGCAGGAGGATCTCTGTGAGTTCAAGGCAAGCCTGGTCTACAAAGTGAGTTGCAGGACATCCTTGGCTATTACACAAAATAATCCTATCTTGAAAAAAAATGAAAAAAATATGAAAAAAAGAGAACTGGAATTTGGGTACATTAGTACAAGGCATAGACTGAGGCAGGAGAATCACAATATCTAGCCTTAAAAAATTTTTAATAAAGCCGAACCTGGCTGTGGAACAGAGAATTACTCAAGTTCCCCAAAGAGAATCCTTTCTTGTGACCAACAATTTGGCTACCTTTTATATAAAAGCAACCTTTAAATAGCTCCCTTCTGCCTACAGCCCTTCTAAATTCATTACTGTTACTCATTACGAGTTCACCAGCATTAGTCAGCACAAGTTGGTTAGTCACTGGTTTTTAAACCACCAACCATCCCCTCTCCTTTCTGTTTTTCCTTTCCCTTTGGTATTTAACAACATTTGAGAGGATGAGTAACTATACCCAAGAAACCCTGCTGGGCTTTTCTTGTCCTTCGGTGGTCTAAACTGCAACCTGAGCCCAATTAGTAAAAGGAATGCAACTCTTCTTGGTCACATGCTTCTCCACGAAAAGGAGGACACCTGGGTTTTAGGGACTAACCTTCAGATTCAGAGTTTCTTCCATGTGTTTTATTAGCAACAGCTTGCATATTCATATGATTTATCACTTTTTTCACGTAGTAAGTATTTGAGTCCCATTCTTTCAACAGGGGGAAAAAATGCCCTACTCGAGAGATGGGAAATGATCCAAGACAGGGTTCCTTCCGGTTTTTAAAATTTTTGGTCAAGTAAGGTTCAACAAAACCTGCTCCAACTTAACTTTTCATCTACAAAGCTTTCCCCAATACTGTCATCACCATATCCAGCATACTAGAGCGAAAGAAAAGGGCTCCACGATGAATAATCCCTAGAGACCTTGTGGGGTATATCTGCCTCCAAGCAGATGCTCCACCAGAAACAGAAACGGAAGAAAAACTCCCAGAACCACAGAAGCTACCTATCAGTTTCTCTACTCTCTGGAATCATTATCCTTCCTAAACCATCCTACACCCTCTTCTCTCCCCAAGGGAGACCCCAACCTAAGGTTAGCTATTGTATTCTCAGCACCTAGCATTCAGATATACACACTAAGTATCTGCAAAGCCAAATCTTGACCTCCCACCTTCCCTTTAAGAAGACTGGGAGCAGGTTCTTCACCTACCCACACTCATGGTTCCTTTTCTACCATCCAAGCAGGCTGGCACAGCAAAGGTGTGACAGTGAAAACAAATGACGACGCAATGTTCTCCAGTGAAAGCAGCGGTAATAAAAGCACTATCGAGAACTCCCAGTTTTCCTAATGTTTACAATACTAAGGCAATCTGTTATTGCAAGGACATCACTTAGTTCTACATGGACAAATGCCATCATGAACTGCATGGAATTGTAAATTGTGCTTTAGGAAAATGCTATATTGAACCAAGGGAGGATTTTCACATGTTACAACACTATGACAGGACAGTTTCTCCTTACATGTCTTAGCATACATAAAACCTGCAAATAGCAAAAAGCAAGAAGCCCCTTCACGTGAACTCTAGCAAAATATTCAATTAATTGCTCGTCTCTCTCCTGAAATAAGGGCTAAAATAAGGGTAAGCTGTAAAATAAGGCAAGAGGGTAGAAATCTATGGTGAGATGCACAGGCATTTGTTAAAACAAGTCTATATATGACAGCAAGGTAGTGGGGCACATTCACACTCATAGAATTCTTCAAAGATTGATCATGTATTTTTTTTTAAAAGATACATACACATAGCCAGCCATGGTGCATGCCTTTAATCCCAGCACTCTGGAAGCAGAGTCTGATCAGCCTGGTTTACAGAGCAAGTTCCAGGACAGCCAAGCTACACAGAAAAACCCAGGCTTGAAAACCAAAACATAAAAAGACACATACACAAAATGCAACAGACTTAGTAACTATCTCTCTAATCCAGAAGAGATGGCATACACTCAGGAGACTGACGTACAAATCAAGTCTGAGGACAGTCTAGGCTACACAGTAAGACCCTGCCTCAAACAAAAGTAAATGACTCTTCGAATTATTTCTTCTGGGCCTACCATGGGCTCATGCCTGTAATCTCAGCACTTGGAAACTGAAGCAGGATGATTGCTCGGAATTCGCAGCCAGCCTGGATTACAGTGAGACAGTGTCTCAAAGGAAAGTTTCTTCTGGAATACATCAGTCAATGGGGCCCATGGCTCCTACCTATCACCCTCACTTTGGAGGATGATTGGTCATGATCCTCACCTGACTGGAAGAAGAAGAATCAGCTAACTAGCCTATCAGCTGGCAGGGCTTTAGGAAAGCATTTCTCCTTCTCATTGTCAACAGGAACAAAGCAGGTGTCACTGCCACAGACACAGGGTCACGCTCCTATTGTGACCCTGGGAACCTTGTGCAACTTTCCTACTCCCTCAATGATTTGGGGGAGGCCCTGCTTGCTATTATCCTAGGAGGACATTGAAAAAGAAAGGCACACAGTCCAGACAGGAAGAAAGCATTCTCTAGCACTAGCACAACCTCACCTTAGAGACATCCCATTAAGCAGCACAAGGAAAAAGTGGCCCTCCAGCACTCTAGAACCGCATGTGCTTCCCCAATAAGAGACAGAGAGGACAAAGGCAGATTTTTCTCACAGATTCTATTTGCCAGGCACTAAAGTGCCTGGGAGAACAGGGACCACCCCAGATGCTATAAGAGCATGCCTAGTCCATTTGCTTATAAAATGAGAAAGGGACAGCACTTCAGTTCTTCCCCAGTGGGTATGTTCCTTGAAGTTTTTGATTCTGTAACAACACTTCTCAGACTTAAAATCAGATCACAGAGCCTATTATCAACATGCTTTCTTTAGAGGCAGGCCTATCTCTTCTCTGAGTTAGAAATAAAATCCATACAGAAGACTTGTGAAAAAACCCCACAGCACCCAGTGGGAAAACCCAGTACAAGCCCCAATGAACTCATAAGTCATCTATCCTTTCCTGGCTGCAAAAGCCCCTATTCTTGCCCTGTCCCTTTGCCTCCTATTGCCTGCAATACATTCTAGTGAGGCCCAGACAACTGCAGGAGAAAATATCACCATTTATCATGCTCGCCAGGTAGCAACTGAACTGCTTTCATCTGCCCCTCTAGCATAGTCTGGGAAAATGCAATTCTAAGAAGAGCCCAACAGGCATGTGGGGAGATGGATATGGGAGGAATGTGAATCTAAACCACTTACACTAGAATTTCAGATGAGTGGCTTCCATATTATCCAAGCAGGAATATCCTATATTAAAAATCACACATGGAAATTCCATTTATCATGTGTGACTCGATTTGATTTTCCTATGTTCTCTATATGTTAACTTTCCAAGAAAGGTTTTCAAAAGAACATTTGAGAAAAAGCAGCAGTAACTTCACAAATGAATGAAGAAAATGTGGTTGAGGGTACACGCCCATGAACACATCGCATACACATACACAGTGTGGGGGAATTGTACTCAATCTTAAAAAGGCAGAAATTTCATCATTTTCAATTAACAGATGAACCTGGAAGACATTATGCCAATTAAAACAAGCAAGACAGAAGCAGACAAATATGCATGATTCCACTTATAATGAGAAATCTAAAGTAGACACTCATTTAAAAACAAAGTAGAATGTGGTTGCTAGATTGGGGAAAAGTTTAAAGTGCACGCTTGATTTTGCAAGGTGAAAACATTTTGAGATCCATGGCCCATCCAGGTGAACATGAAACATTATTATAGTGTGCATTCAGATGACAAATCGACCTTATATTTATCTGTCATGGTAAAAGAAAAAAGAAAAAAAAGTACCACCTTTGTTCTCCATTGTAGATTTGCTAAACCTGCATTTCAACATTTTGATATTTAAAAAATAAAAAGACAAAGATATTTGGCTGATGTCTTCTTGAAAATGAAACAGTGAGAATTAAGTTGCTTTGAAGATTCAAAACAAATCATTATAAAACATGAAACTACTGCTTAGGACAAACTTTGTCATTTTAAGCACACATGACATTTTTACAGCAGGAAGAAGCCTGACATTTTTCTCAAATGGTATGCATGGTATGCTGATTTGGATTCTCAATCAAATGTGGCTTTTAGAAAAAGGATACATCACAAGACAGTCTTGGAAAGTAAACACTGTGGCTATTATAGCAAAGGCAGCAAAGTAAATCATTCATTTGTGGACAGAGAGAGGGAGGGTTAGTCAAACATTATTAGCCACAGTCCCACTGTTTCATTGCTTCAAGCCTGGGTCCCCCCTCTACCACACCTTTTCACTGAACACTGATCCATCATGCATTTCTCTGAATTACACAAGTCACTCTTGTTATGAACAATAATCAAGGACTAGTGGAGCAAAAAAGCAGAGCAAATTTACCTAAGCCTTCCTCTTGAGACTTCAAATTGCTTGCTAGATCTTGGCATGCTCAGTGCTGTTGCTCCTGTCACAGCAATGTTGTACACATTTCTATAGCCTAGAAATCACAAAATAAGTCAGTTTCCCAGTAGACTGGGAATCCCTGGCATTGGGGTTCTATGATTCACAAACACACTCCCCAGAACATTTACCCAGATTACTTATTTAACTGTGTGAAGCCATGAACAAGACAGGAAGGGTATTTGCTTAGTTTGTGATATGTACACCCCTTATTTATTATGTTGTAAGACAAAACACAGAAGTAAAATTGCTTTCTGATATGTATATGAGCATGCCATGATTTCTTCCTACTTCAGCTCCGTCTCAATGAAGAAATACCCGCTGCCACTCTCAATAATATGGAGCTCGGCCCCAGAGGTACAAGAGAAAAAAACAAAAGCCTATAATGGTATTACCCTGGAACGCCTTTAGTGGAGATACTAGCACAAGAAAAAGCTGTAGGAAGTGCCTCTTGTGTATCACACTACCAGGAGTCTGAGGAATAAAGACAGAGACACGGAGAACAAGGCTTAAGGATGCAAGATGAAATGAGCAAGCCTCATATAGTCCCCAAATTCAGGCTGAGGATGTGGGTGACTGGGCAAGCACTTGGATGACATGCACAAGGCCCTGGGGTTCTCTCCAGCACCAAAGTACAGTAGTACATGATAAACAGTTCAAAAATTAGGAGCAACATGTGTACCCCAAAGCTGCAAAAAGGAAGGAGGTTGTGTCCCTAGAGACACTGTTTAAATTACTGACAAGAATAATTCGGGACAATTTCTGCTGCTTATAGCCAGCACTCCAGTGCTTGAGTAAGAGCCTTGAGTAAAAGAGCAAAGTCCACTCTGGTGTCATCTCCACTGAGGAGGCAGAGGTAGAAACACTATAGAATTCAAGGCCAGCCTGGGCCATAATTACATCCAAGAATGTCTCAAAAAAGTCAAAACTAAGGAGTAAGGAGTTGGCGACAATAATAATTCTCCATCTTCCTATCAATAGCAAAAGAAATCTCAGGCTTCCTCACTTAATGGTTAGAGCATGCACAGCTTCATCAGGGGGATGATGTGCATGTCTTATTTCTTAGTTTTTTAGTTGTCTGATAAAACTGTTATCTATCCTATACAGCATCATGTTCTAAAGTACACATCCTGTGTAATGGTTAACTATAGTTAGTTGCCAAATGCCTTTCTTTATACAGCTAGTAGCACTTTTGTGGTGAGAACACTAATTAACATCCATGCTCTTTGAGTTTTTCTTACAGCACCCCATCTATAATAGACTCCATTGCCTTGCTCTTCCCATCTAGCCACATGACTCTGGTCAACACTACAACCCATTAAGTGCCTAGGCAGCCACCGGTACATTCTACTTCAGTGAGGGCTATTTTTCATGCTGGGTGATTTAGAATTACAGATCTAAATCTCAAGGTAACTTCTGGATGTGATAATTAAACAAACCCCTCTTCTCTTCCCTTCTTGCCTGCTGGAAAGAGGTCACCTCACCATAATAAAAAAAATAAGAAAAGCAATTACCAAGAATGAACAAAAGAGTTCACGGTCACCCACTGATGGCAGGAACAAATGACTTCAATGGAAGTACATGAGGGGAAGAAATAAAAGGAAAAGAAGAGGTCACAATGACATGGACTGAATGAGGACAGAAATGAACAGGGATGTATACAAGAAACCTTGCTTTTTATGTTGAACGAGAGTTAATCTATCTTGTATCAAATCTTTCTTCAGGTTCTTCTGCACACAAAAGTGCTTACAGTAGGACCTCTCCGTACAGTTCTCAGTTCTCAATATCAAACTGACCTCATTTTTTAAGTTATTTAATACCAAGTAAGCACTCTGGACAGTGAGAGACCAGCATGGCCATCTCAATGACTGTAGCTATGGCCACCATCCTCAAGTGAGCTACTACTTATTGACCAGACAACAGTAGGTTTTACTGGCCCAACTTCTCTCTCCTCACAGCTCCAATGCCTCTCGCTCTCAGCTTGGCAGCTAACTTTCCTTAGCCAGGTGCATCACTACAGACTTCTTAGCCAAAAATAATAATGGGGAGAAAAAAAAACCTCAGGAACCCTATGGATGAAGAAAGTAGCGGATTAGTCTAGAAAAAAACTAATGAGAATGAATGAGAAGGAAACAGAGAAATTAAGCAAAAGTTCAGAGAAAGGGGGAAAGAAGCTTAGCTCCAAAGCCAGCCACAATAGTCCAGGGCTCCTTGTATTTGTGTCCTTCTGTAATCCCCTATTAAATGCTTTTGCTAACTTTAAATGATTAGAGCAAAAGTACCCTGCTAGTTATAGGCCTAATCTTAAGAAAGGTTGGTGGGGTGGTGAGATGGCTCAGCAGGTAGAAGTGCTTGCTATTCTATCCTGATAAGTCTTGAACACACACACACTTACTTACATGAGTAATACATTTTCAACTGTGCTTTATTTATTCAATTTTAAAAAGGCTGGCAGCTTCCATTTTTCTGCAAGCCTTTGAAGAACTCTGCTGAAAAGATCACATCTGAAGGCACAATTAGTGGGTTTTTGGGGGAAGGGGGAGATTTTGAGACTGGGATATCCTGTTCCCTTCACTGAGATCAGCCTGTCTTTCAGCAATCTATATCAATGGCACCAGGCTTATAGATAAGCCCCAGATGCTACGACTGCAGCCTCATGATAGACCCTAAGAAAACCAAGCAGAGCAGGAAGATGATAGCTTCTCACCTAAGTCATAACCCACATAAAAAGATGAACATGGCAGCAGGAAAATACAATCCTAACACTGGCAAGGCAGACATGGGTGGTTCCCATAAACCAGGTCCAGGTTCAGTGAGAAATAGTGTCTCAAAAGATAAGATGGAGCACAATAGAGGAAGACACAACATCAACTTCTGGCCTCCACATGTCTGTGTACACACCCACAACACAACATGTGGAATATGCCTCTTAGGAAAGTGCAAAGACTTTAGACGTTAAGCAGCAAGAGTACAGAAGGAACCTTAATCCTGACTGTGCACTATAAAGACTCAGGCAATTTAAAAGTGCACTTCAAAACACACAGGCCCCATACCCACCTTGGTGGTAAAATCATCAGAAATTCAAGGAGCAGTGTATTTTTAGCAGGCTACAAAATCTTAGGTGGGCCTAACTGCAGTCATGAGATTAGGACATTAGGAGTGGATGACATTGAAAAGGAAGGGGTAGTCACATAGCTCCAGTGGTAATGCCCTTGCACTGTATGAAGACCAGAGTCCAATCCTTAGTGACACACAAACAAACAAAAAGCATAATTTTATGTAGTTTAAAATCAAAAGGGATTATGTGGCTCCCCAACCTATCAAAATAAAGAAATAAAACTCAGGTGAAAGACAACCCCAAGATTCATGCTGCTTCTTGTTTGTTTTAAACAAACTCATGACCAAGGGCTACTTGAGGGCTGAGGTTATAGCTTAGTGGCACATGCCTTGCATGTGTGAAGCTCTAGGCTCAAATCTCCATCACCTATATAGAGAATGAAAGCAATACAATTAATGCTGAATTTCATCTGAAGAACATACTATGGAACTGACATATTATGAAGAGAAATGGAATGTCATTGCTTTTTTCAACTTCTCTAGTGATTTTATTCAAACCCAATTAATGCAAAAATCACTCAAGACAACATTTTAAATCACACTTAACAAAAAGCAGTCTCAGGGCCTGAGGCTTGAAACTTAGTTGGTAGGTAGAGTGCTTGCCTGGCAGACATGAACCCTGGATTCCATCCATGGCACCACATACAGCAGTCATGGTGGTGTATATACATAATCACTCTGGAAGTGGAGCAAGGGAAATTTAAAGAATTCAAAGGCATCCTCAGCTAGTGAGTTTGAAGCTAGCCTGAGCTATGACACTGTCTCAGAAAAGGAGGGAGGGAGGGGTCAGACAAGACTTTTGTTTCCCTTATTTTCCATTTTCTGTGCAAAAATCATTTCTTTTTAAGTGTCACTGCTTCTTGCTTTATTTTTCAATTTCTTTTCCTATAGAAAATAGGTTGTTACTATAGCAATATTTTCCTACCCTGGTATCATTTCCCACTCATTTGTTCTAGGAGTTTCTGCACATAGCAAGCACACAAATCTGTTCCAAGCTGCTCACAACATTAGGATCCTTGGCAACATCTAGAGATGAATATATCTTCAAACTATGGGAACGGTTAGCTAAATGCCACAGTTCTGAACGTCTCTGAAGTACTATCTGGGTTATATGTATCCCAGCTACGTCAATTCTTAAGGCATCTCTATCCTAAAACTACAGAAGGCTCTAGCAGTTAACTTGCTAAATGAGCTCGTCAGTCCTCCAGATTGAAACTAACTCCATTAATTCCCCAAAAACAGTTACAAACATAAACAGTATAATCCTTACATGATTTTGAGAGTGTCTTTAGGATGACACTGGGAAGAAGTTATGTATTCACATGTACATGAACTTCAGTTTCAATTCCTAGTGACTCAGAAAAAAAAATAAAACAACACACATTTGACTAAGAAAACTACACCTTTGTACAATAAAGCCAGTATCTGGTAAGAACACCACCTTCAGGACTTTAAGAAGGATCCATTAGTTGGAAGAAACAGATGCACAAAGCAGCAAAGGTCATTTAACCAATGGTCAGGGTTTTTATACAAACACATAATTTGGCGAAATATTAAGTGGCCTCTGTTCTAAAGAAAAAAAATCAAAATGTATAAAGTTCTTTTCCCAACCATACATGCACACCTACAAACCACTTCTCTATACTATTGGTACCTGGGAAGCTCTACCTTGCAGCACAGAATACCATGAATAGCTGCTTCCAAGTACATACCCATTTGGCTCCATATAGCATAGTTTGTCTTAAAACCAAGCGGAAACCTTAGGATGGCTGCGTATCTGGAAATTTGTAAAGAATTTAAGTTTTACTCATTCAGTGTCCACACTGTCCTCCTGTCAGTGAGCCAAGTCTCTTGACCAACGATCAACACAGAGAAAACAATAACAAGATTATTATCAAAGACAAAGAACAAATACAAGGAAAACCTTATTTTGCAGTTCAACACTGAACATATCTGTTTCAAAGACTCAAGTATCATGTGTTAAGCTACTTTGACTGCTAAGTCTGCTCTTTTAAGTGTTCCAGTAAAACAAGCAATGCCAAACACCAGCATGAATTCCAAATTAAGCCTCCTAGGTATTACTTTTTAAAAGCTTTTTTAAAAACTGCTTCTAAATTTTTACTGTTACAACTATGCCTAATTCTAAAGGTTGCCCATAGCAAATTTTTATGATGTTAACTACTAGTATTTATTATGGTCACATTAAAAGAGGCTGGCAATGACACATCTGAAATTCCCACACCTGAGTGGCTAAGGTAGGAGGATGACTTTGAGATCTTCTTAGGCTACACAGCAAGTTCCAAGCCAGCTAAGGCTTGACAGCAAGACAGGTTTATAAAAAGGCAATTATTTAAATCCAAAACGAAAATGCTGTGGGAATGTATCCAGGGCCTAGGTTTGAATTTCTAAACCAAAAATATTGTTTCCTAAGAACCACCTATAAGCATGCTATCCAGACTTACTATGCATGATGCTCTTAAGGATGTTAAAATGCAGAAAAATGTATTCTGTAATGGGCCCCATACAAAAAAAATAATGTAACAAAAAAGCTGATTAAAAACACTTTAAATAACAGAGACTATGTAACAATCATCTGACATCATTTCAAAGCTGTGTCTCTCCAAACTTTGACTCAAATAAAAATAGAATCGAAAAGCGGGCCCTTCTGAAGTTTAGGACCACCATCATGAATGCTATCATTATTCCTGACATTTGTTGACACTTTTGGTCTTTAGCAGTGTGGTGATGAAGAGACAGGGTGCCAACTAAGGAGCAAGAAAGAGAGCATGCCTCAGCAGAGGATCCATCAGTACCTTGATTTTAGGCTTGTCATTTTCTTATTATTTACAAATTCCAGATATTTTCTTTTTTTGTCTAAGTATGTATATATGTCTGTGTGTGTGCATGTGGAACAAAGCTCAACTCCAAGTACCCTACTCAGTTCTTTTCCACTGTATTTTTAAACAGGGTCTCTCCCTGAACCTGGAGTCAGCTAGGCTGTGTTGTGTGGCCATTCAGTTGCAGGGATGTGCCTGTCTTCATCATCCCAGCATTTAGGATTTTGATAGCAGTTCTTGGAACTTGGTGCCAGAGATTTTAGATCAGTTCCCAAATAAATACATAGTTTGTAGAAGGGTTTATACTGAAGGTGTAGTTCAGTGACTGAGGGCTTGCTTAGCAGTATGACGATAGATCATCTCCAAAAACACAGCAAAAAATGAGTTTTATGAATATAATCATCAAATTCAACCTGTCTTTTCTTTCGTGATTAGAAAATCCACAGCACTGTGTACATTTGAGGTAAAAACCTAAAAAAAAAGTCAAGTTTCATCCAAATAGCAGCACCAAAATAGCACACTCAATTCCAGGGCAAAATTACTTCTCTGGAGGGAACTCACATTTGCTAGCTGTCTGTCTATCACAATGTGTCAGGCAAAGTGCACACTTCCCACAGAGTGTCTCCTCCATTTCAGAGGCAGCAAGTACCTGTGGACAGAGTCCCATTTCAAGATCACAATCTGGATTCAAAACCAACCGGCTGGTAGCCCATACCAGGTGTGCTGTACTCCATGTTACTGAGCAAACAGCTGAGGTAGAAACAATGCCTATGCCCAGGAACTTGAAGCCAGCCTGGGGTAACACATTGAGACCTTGCCTCAAAACACAAACCAACTGGACAGCTGATTTGTGTTTGTTACTTTGTGTATGTGTACCTATTATTAGGTGTGTGTGTTTGTACAACCAAGCATGCATATAGAGGCCAGAGGTTAATGTTCAGTGTTTTCCTCAGTCCCTTTCCTTCTTATCTTTACAGGCAGGGACTTTCACTGAACTTAGAAGCTTGAAGATTCCGCTAGCCTAGTTGGCTAGCAAGCTCCAGGGATCAATCTTTAGTCTGCCTTTCCAGTACCGGGATCATAGGTATGTGTCACTACACCCAGCTTGTATGTGGACACTGGAGATTGAAATCAGGTCTTCATGTTTGTATAGCAATCATCTTATTGATGAGTCATTTGCCAGACCCCATCTTATTATTTTATGTGTGTGTGAGCACATGTTGTGTACATGTATGTACAGGTCGGAGGGATAACCTTGTAGAATTGGTTCTCTCCTTTTACCTCTACATGGGTTCTGAGTATCAAACTGAAGTCTCCAGGCTTGCATGGCCAGCACCTTTAATGCTAAGTCATCTTACTGGACCCTAATCTTCATTATTTTGAGACGAGTTTTCTACATAGTTCAGCCTGCGTCAAATTTGCCATCCTCCTGCTTTATCATTCTAAGTGCTGATATTACAGACACATGCCACCATGCTCTAGGTTATCACTCAATAATGTCTCAGATTATCTTATCCCCTCCAGGTAGCAGATTATTAGTTTAACTACTGAGTTTCCTGAACTGAGTTGGACCTTTCTGATACCCTTTTTCCTTTGCTAAATTGTTTATCCCAGACAAAAGCTGTTTATTTAGCATTATCTTGACAATATAAAACTCAGAAACAACCTATGAGCTACATGATAATGATGAGAAAGACACCCCATAAAGCAAGAAAACACAATGTAAAATTAAAAGCAGATCACTGTGATTACAGCGATGGGAAACTATAACATATACATGTAGACAAGTAAGAGATTACAAGTTAAGATTTTGCTGGAATTAATCTTATTTTCCCCTTTCTTATAAGTGTGTTAGAATCACACTGTTTCAATTATATACATGGTTGTCTTCAACCTTCAAAATGCAATGAGGGACACTTTGTAAAATAGTTTTAAACCTTATAAATTGGCAAAAGTGCAAAAACATACCTTAGAAGTTTCCTCTTTATTGTGCAATAAAGCCTCAGGGTCATTGGTTACTAGCAGCATGACCTTGTGGAAGCTGACTACTCTGTACTGTTTCCTCATCCATAAAAAGATTTACTGTCTGCTTCTTGACCCATTTAGCACATTAAACAAGGCACTATAGAGAGCACCTGACTCATAGCTTTCTTTCATTGTAGCTAATATCACAGAAAACGGAAGTAATCATATCTCTTAGAGAAAGGACGTCAATGAAGCATTAACTAGAGCTAATAATCAAGGTAATTCAAGATTCTCAGCAATTCTTATACAAGACAGGAGGACTGTGAAAGCACAAACCACTTTTAAAGACCCTCATGATTATACTGGGCCCACTTATGATATCTAAGATATTGTCTTTTAAAAGAGGACAATCTCTGAGGAGAGAGATGTACTATTATCAGAATGGGGAAAGAGCTATGAAGTAGAAAAGAAGAGAAACTTAGCATTTCAAAGAATTGGGGGGGAGATCTAGGACCAAAACCAAGTCCTGTGAATGCCAATAAATCCTGACTCTTGGGATGCTGAGGTGAGAGTTTCAGTCAAGCCTGAGCTATAGAGATGATGTTTTAAGCAAAACAAAAACAGAGTTTCAACTACAAGTGCCTTAGAGGTTGCCTTGCCTTGAAGCAGTCGTTGCTACTACCTCTGTAAGTCGGACTTCCTAAACTTGCATCTTTGAAGAGTAAACTGGCTAATACGATCCCACTATCCATTCTGGCCCTCTACTTCAATGGTTTCCAGGAGACAGCTTGTTATTTGAATCATGTCAGCTGGACCATCAAAACAAAAACAACAAAAAACTTGAGGTGTGAATGAAAGTGAAGGTGTATATAATTGAAATACCCTTGGGCCATTTTCACATCTTGCTTTTGACAGTGACAGCCACAACAAGCAGATGGCTGAGCTGACAAGGACTGTGTCATTAATCCTAATGATAATTGATGATTTTTACAGCTCTGTTTTAGAAAGAGACTTCACACATGAAGAGGTTCTACTTGATCCCCAAAGCAGACTGAAAGAAAAGACTACTATAACTAGTCTATCCTTTGTTCAACTGAAGAAACTAAGGTTTTTAAAAGTGGGGATAGGGGCTGAGTTAGGGCAGCCAGTTAAGAGCACTTGTTGCTCTTCCAGGTCTGATTCCCAAACACCCACATGGCAGCTCACAAGTCTTTAATTCCACTTCCAAAGACTCTGACCCCCTCTTCTGGCCTCTGCAGGCAGACACACATGTGATGCACAGACACATATGCTGGCAAAACACCCAATCAAGTAAAAAGGAAGTGAGAGGATTTGCCCCAAATCCTATAGTATAGATAAATAACAAGCCTAGGACTTGAATCCAAAGGTTTGAATTCATAATTACTATTTCTTTTGGTTTAGGCTCATTCTGTTTCTCAAGACACTAACATACCCTGCCATGTTTCCCATTGGTGTCACAGAAAATTGAAATGAATTTTAAAAATTTTCATACTAACATTCTGACTTGATACTGACAATATATTTTGTTGAAATCTAAGAACAACCTTAATTTCCAAGTGATAAATGGTTCAATGAAATCTGAAGGCCGAAAACAGGATTAGAAATTACCAGCCACTTGTCCTACAAGGAAGTGTGTGTAAAATGGAAGCCAAGAAGTCCTTCCAGTCCTCAGTTTAACACAATGCATTATTACTCCCATGTGTGGCAATGTGGTGCTAAACAAACCACTGGCTGCCAGTCTAAAAGTATCTTGGCTAGATCACCTTGCTTTATGTAAGATAACTTAGGATGTTTACCAAATTGACTAAAGTCACCTAATAACATTTTGCAGAATTTACTTCAGAAAGCAATAAATGTATGAGTGTGTATACTTGAAGCAGCAGCATCCTCTTTCAGGGAAAAAAGGCTGATGGGAAGCAGAGCCAAAAACTGGAACACAAAGCCTTCGCCAACACTGAACACTTACCTGGCTAAGTGCCCAGTCTCAAAATGGAGAGCCATTTTGAGGCCATCCAATGTGGCACAGCAGGACCATGTCTCAATGAAGTGGTTCAAATGTAAGGAATGTGGGGGGTTGTGCTTGGCTTTACACACACGCACACCATGTACACTGCCTGCTAATGGTACTCAAATTTGCTGGAGCAAATTCCCCTGACAAATGGGAGGGCTTGTAATGATTCATGCCTCATTTTAGCACAAAGAGAAATAAGTGTATACAAAGAAAGAATCCATCAGCTGAAAGTGCCTCCATTACCAATCTTCTACCTACAAACACCATTCTAGACAAATTAAAACTAGGAAACTAAAAATATTAAAGAAAATATTTTTAAGAAAACCATACTGTCTATCCCCATTTTCCTCCTCTGGAAATATAGTAATGAGCCAGCAGGTGCTTACCACCAAACTTACATTTTATCACAAAGTTGCAAACTTTTTAATGTTTAAACAGAAGACTTCAAGGGTAGATAAGAACATGCAAATGATACATATTAGGAAACTGCATGTCCCATCTGACAGTTTATGCAGGAAAATCTCATGAGGTTGACTGACAAGCAACTATTGAGGTATTCAAAGACACAAAGGACAAAAGAAAAAATGAAGCCCTTTTGAGGTGACCAGACAATCCCATTTCCTTCCTTTGGGGCATATGGGAACGTCAGGCTCACACTGCTGTCTGCTAAGAAAAGGGAGAACTCTCTCTTCCGGTCGCCAGCGCTTTGGGAGCCGCCGATTACCGTCCAGCCATGGCCAAGTCCAAGAACCACACCACACACAACCAGTCCCGGAAATGGCACAGAGACGGCATCAAGAAACCCCGGTCACAAAGATACGAATCTCTCAAGGGGGTTGACCCCAAGTTCCTGAGGAACATGCGCTTTGCCAAAAAGCACAAGAAGAAAGGCCTGAAGAAGATGCAGGCAAATAATGCAAAGGCCATGAGTGCACGTGCGGAGGCCATCAAGGCCCTGGTGAAGCCCCAGGTGGTGAAGCTCAAGGTGCCAAAGGGCCCCACCCGCAAACTCACCCGTCTGGCTTTAATTGCTCACCCCAAGCTACATGGCCAGGGGTCGTAGGCTCCAAAAAACAAAGCCCAAGGTTCAAGCCAAGGCAGAGGCCTCAGCTGCAGCTCAGGCTCCCAAAGGTGCCCAGGCCCCTGTGAAGGCCCCATAAAAAAGGTCGCAGTCTGCCAATGTGAAGACAGATGGACTGGTGTGAACACCTACACAGTATTTGCAGATGTTCAGGACCTTATGCTGTTTTTAGAAATAAACTTGAGGCAAATTCGGTTAAAAAAAAAGAAAAAGAAAAGGGAGAACTCATAGTAAGGAAGAGAATGAGTGAAGCCTTATGGTATACACAGAGGCTAAGGTGATGGAATTAGGGAAACAATTTAGTCAGTAAAGTGCTGCTTTGCAAGCATGGGGACATGAACTCAACTGCTAGAACCCTGCTTTTTTTAAAAAAAAAAAACCTTGTATGATGGTAGTACATGCTTATATTCCCATCACTAAGGTAGAAAGGAGCAGATCCCTGAGGCTCAATGACTAGCCATCCTAACCTACTTAGCAAGTTCTAGGCCAATAAGAAACCCTGTCACCAAAACAAGGTGGAGAACCCTTTGACCTATTTGCACACACAAGGAGGCAAGGTGGGGGGTATACTAGAGTGAAGTATAGGAGAGTGCCAGGTGCTCAGTAGAAAAGGTCTGAGTTATAAGGCTAGGGGTTTCTAGAAAGCAATGTGCACTGGATTTCCAAAGAAATATTTTATTTAGGGGTAGCTCCCCCAAAGTCCATGCATAACTGAAAGAATCCATCATTTAAGTTGTCAGTAGGCTACTAAAAGGTAGCAGTGAATCTCCCCAGTGTTTTAGGGAGCTCTGCCATCACAGGTCCAAAGGTGCCAGTTCTAGAGGATGACATCATCTGAAGCTAGTATAGCTCCTTGAGACATGGAGGTAGTATAAGAAGCATTAGAAATATAATAAAATAGAGCTAATATTTACGATGCTGGCACTGGAATTAGACTTTGAGACAAGCTTTTGGTTTGGTTTTGGTTTTTGTTTTATAGAGACAGGGTTTCTCTATAATAACCTTGGCTGTCGTGGAAGTAACTTTGTAGACCAGGCTGGCCTCAAACACACAGATCTCCACCTGCCTGTCTCCCAAGTGCTGAGATTAAAGGTATGTGCCTCAAACACCCAGGGAGGCTTTTTTTTTTTTTGCATGCACGCATTCATGCATTCTAGTGATCAAACTCAGGTCATTGTATTAGCACAAGCACTGTACTGCCTGAAGTTTATCTCCCCAGACCCTATAACCATGTTTTGAATCACAGTAAGTATTATGCTGACATATTACTGAAAGGACTGGCAGGAAACAAAAAACACGGCACTAAAACTGGCATTTGTCAGAATTAGAAGAGACTTTGGAGACTAGAATCTAAGGCCTGTGTGAGAAATGGCAATGCCAAGGCCC
This sequence comes from Microtus ochrogaster, assembly GCF_000317375.1. Classification (NCBI taxonomy): domain Eukaryota; kingdom Metazoa; phylum Chordata; class Mammalia; order Rodentia; family Cricetidae; genus Microtus; species Microtus ochrogaster. The sequence goes on along the minus strand of NC_022026.1, from coordinate 59,781,703 downwards.
AATGTGCTAAGTGACCAGTGTCACTTTTAATACCTGTGAGCCTTCTTTCTCCTGGGTGTGTGTGTGTGTGTGATGTTTTCATTCATTAGAAATAGCTATAAAATACACATAAATATAAGACTACACCTGGTTTTCACAGCAAAGAAACCTATGTCAAAAAACAAAGGTGGGGTCTGGGACTGTCATTTGAGCTCCATTGGTCACATTATTTCTACCATTCTAGAGGAAAGAACAGTCAATGACCACATTATATGTGTATCATGTCACTAAGGCACAAGCTGGCCCCTCAGTGCACACAGCAGTTGACTTTATACAGCTGTTCCAAGGGATATGATCTATCCTTTCTATCCTAAACAAACCTGAAGCTTTGACATTGGCTGAAACCAGCAAACCCTTCCTCTAAAGCAAATTTATAAAGACTTCATTGTTTTCTTATCACTTTCCTGGCAAATACCTGCCAGTTTGGGGTTTGCTGCTATTGCCAAAATACAATTCAAGCGCATCCTGCACACACAACTGGGCTGCTGGGTAGGCAAGCAATAAGGAGCCACAGATGCCAGGCTCGGATAAACCTGTGCCTAGAAACCCACCACACTGACAATGCCACAGCACTGACGGTGGGGATAAAAGTTAATGTAGATCATTAATCCCGAATAGGGATAACAAACATGCAAATCGGCCTCTGTGTCATCGAATGTAGTGTTCAAATTATAGGAGAGCCATTAGCATCGAATCCATCTTAAATGTGTATTCCTAAAACTATGTAGCAATCGACAGTAGGCCTGTTAACTATACAATATTAGCAAAGGTGCCTTCTGAAACTACCACCTACATTCAGCAAACTCACTAGTTGTCTCTTATATTTAACTTCAGGGAAGGCTTTGATAAATAAGAGACCATGAATGATACAACTAAACTGGTAACCTGACAAAATTCAGTCCTGCATTTTCTTACAGCTATAGCTAGAATGTTGAGACCACTGCTGTGGTATAGCAATCTTCAAGGCATAACATGACCACTGCCATCATGTAGGAAGACTGTTGAGGTGACCTTCAAAAGAGCTTTGTCTCAAACTCAAGGCAATGAAACAGGCAGGTTACAGTGATAGTCAGATCTATGGTAATGACAAAAGGAATAACCTGACCCTCAACTAAGACTCCATTAAACAGTCCCTCCTGCCCACCCTCAGCGGGATCTGACCTTGGGGGATTTAAGAATGCGCACGGGCTAGAAGATTACTGAGGTGAAAGGGCACTAACAAGGCTTGCTGAGCGTTTGGTTACCTATGATCTAGCGCCTTTCTTTCAGCCACGCAAAACAGGTTCTATGAGTGCCCTTGCTGTGGTGAACATTCCTTCCCCTCAGGAAAAAGAAGCCATTGATTACAAAGACTAATGCAGAGGCTAAACTGCATTACAACCTGCTCACCCCACAAAGTGTGAACAAGCATGAGCTCCATGGTCACAAACTAAAAAGCTTATAGAATAAGTAGTTAAGGCCAGAAGAAAAGCCATCCTCCAAACCACTCAAGTCACAAGTGAACATCAGAAAATATACTTAGTTCCAAATAATCCTGGCCTACCCAAATTTTGTACTGCCAAAATCAGGATCTAAGGGTGGTGGTTTTAAAAAAAAATCACCAATTAAACTTGGTAGTTTGATTGTTTGTTAAGCAGTAAAACCTAGCTTAGATAATGTATTCTTCATCACTTCACTTTATAAACATTAATTAAATCTTCAATATTTCAAGGACAGAGAAGGTGGTTACTTGGAATATAAAGATTAGCAAAGAACAGTGCCTGCAATTCCAGTCATTTCCCCTATACACACAGAGGCAACAGTAACAAGATCTACAAAAAGGCCGCACTAGAATGGTCATAGTATTACACATCTATAATTATGTCAGAAAGATGATGTGTTCAAGACCAGGATGAGCTACTTAGCTAGTTCCAGGTGAGACCTTGACTTTTAAAAAAAGGGTACATTTGAGCTGATTTTAATAAGCCAAACACATTTTGACAAGGAGAATGGACCTTGGAAGTAAGTAGCTCAGTGGTAGAATACTTACCTAGCATACAGTCTGAGTTCTTTCCCCAGTAGAAGAAAAGGAAAACAAAGGAGAGAACAGAGGAAAAACAGAGATACAAGAAAGAACTTAAGGAGGGCTGGAGAGATGGCTCAGTGGTTAAGAGCATTGCCTGTTCTTCCAAAGGTCCTGAGTTCAATTCCCAGCAACCACATGGTGGCTCACAACCATCTGTAATGAGGTCTGGCGCCCTCTTCTGGCCTGCAAGCATACACACAAACAAAATATTGTAGACATAATAAATATTTTAAAAAAAAGAAAGAACTCAAGGAATGTTCTAGGAATGGTAAATAATTTAGGACAGAAGGGTTTCATAGTCTATATCTTGCTGTGGAATTTGAATCCCTCTTGAAAGACTGGGTGCTACAAATTGTCCATATGGAATAAATGGAATAATTAGATCTGTTATAAGAAAGCTGATAAGTGCAAGACAGATTAGACCCAGAGTCCAATTCAGGGAGATCATTTGGAAAGGAATTACTACATTCTCAAGGGGCAGTGAGTATGTGGGAGAGAAGAGACTTTTAGAGACAAGAGACTTACTTGTTCAGGAGAATTGACAATGAACTAAATATAGACTGTGATGGTATGAACAGGGAATCATACCAAGGCTCTATTCCTTTGGAACCCCAGAAGCATGGTAAGTAGATTAATTAAAAAACAGAAGAGAGGCTGGAGAGATGACTCAGAGGTTAAGAGCACTGATTGCTCTGCCGGAGGTCCTGAGTTCAATTCCCAGCAACCACATGGTGGCTCACAACCATCTGTAATGAGGTCTGGTGCCCTCTTCTGGCCTGCAGGCAAACATGGAGGCTGAACACTGTGTACATAATAAATAACTAAATTGATTTTAAGAAAAAGAACAGAAGAGTAGACGAGAAAGGAATGCCATGTTCCCTACAAAGGCACTTGTGGCACTTTCTCAGAAAGACAGACAAGAGGCCACTAATAACTGGTCAACATCCAGACCATGAGTAGAGAAATAGATAGAAGAAAATAAAGATCAACAGTATCTTATTATGTTGTTTGAGTAAATTTTATTATTTTGTTTTGTTTTAAAGATAGGGTCAAAATCAAACATTGGTTGATTCATACCTTTATTCCCAGCATTTGGGAGGCAGGTAGAACTGAGATCAAGGCTAGCCTGGAGTACAGAATGAATTCCAGGATAGGCTATAGAAAAACCTTGTCTCGAAAAACAACGAAAAAAAACAAACAAACAAAAGAAACCATCTGGAAAAAAACAACAACAAAAACAAAAAAATAGGGTCTCATAACACAGACCAGGCTGGCCTCCAATATGATCTGCCTCCCTTTAGTGTTGAGATTGAGAGCTATCTTAAACATTGGGAAAAGAGAAAGTTCAAAAGATGAAAGCAGGCCTTGTTTGCGACCTGCCCATCCAGCACAGAGGCCTGATCTTAGGCGCCAGGAGACCTAGCTTTGGGGTGAGTTTCTGGCCCCGCGGCGCCAGCCTGGGACGAGGAGCTCAGAG